>NC_034414.1:12280354-12343456 GCF_002078875.1 Numida meleagris | reverse complement strand
AGCGGTGCCCTCTGCCCCCCTCCTCAGAGGCCGCCCGGGTGGCGGCTCCGGGACGTCTCCGGCGGCGCTCAGGTGAATCCCCGCCGCTCTCCTTTGGGCAAAGAGGCAAAACGCGCCGTCTCCCCGGGTGTACGTGTCTCGTGTGGTGAGCCGGGGAGGGAGAGGGGTATGGCAGCGCTTGGAGTGCAGAGGGAAGCGTTGCAGGAGATGTGGCGGGATGGAACAGAGAGGCCCGAACACCTCCTTCGCCTGCGTGAATGGCAACAGGTTGGTCCAGAGGCTGGCAGGGCAGATGGAAGGCCGAGGTGCTCGATGCTCTGTCTGCGTGACTTGTGGGAAAAGGGAGTACGGAAATTAGGAACATGGTGAAGTTGAGAAGGGATCACGAGGCTGAACCGAGGCAATGCTGTACTGCAGCCACCCTCAGCTGATGGCAGAGCCTCCAAGAAGAGTGGACAGGCAGCAGGTGGGCGCTGGGTTTGAGCAGAGAAAGGCTGGGATACAGGGAAGGGTCTGAGGAGCCCCAGCACAGAAATGCCATCCGAAATCCTTGAGAGCTGCCAGAAGGAAGGCGTAGAATGAGAAGGGAGCGGTGAACTCAAGCCTGGAATTTAGAAAGGGAAGGGAAATGAAGATTATAGTTTGTTGATAAAATAACAAAGCAGGTAAATTTTTTGTATTCCCGCTTACCTATTGTTTCTAATGGTGAGGGGAAAGCACTGCAGGTTCTGAGGGTCATGGGGGTTAACCCAGAAGAGATTTGAGGTCCTTTCCCAACCTATTAGTCTTGTCTTCCACGTTCCCTTACCTACATCAGCATTTTCTCCGTTGGAACATTAGTGTTGAGCTCTCAGACAGCGATGAGGATGAAAGGAACCCCTCGCAGCTTCTGGCACTCCATCTTCCCCTCTGGCCTGGGCATTGGCAGGAGGGTGGTGCAGGACCTCAAAAGAACCTGAAAGCATGTGTTAAGAAATTGGAAGCTTGCTCAAAGGCGGTTTTCATGGGCTCAGGTGGGGAGGCCACGCTTAAGTGACCTGCGAGGTTTCTTTGAAGATACAAAGGCTGCAATTGATAAAGGAGAGTTGGCAGCCGCAGATGAGCTGGGTATTTCAAAAAGAGCTTGAGGGCTCCAAATCAGAGATCAGTGGGTGAGGGGGAGCAGAAGAATAGGAGCAAGACAGTTGCTGAAATAGGAAACCATCTTAAAAATATACATTGGAAAAAGAGGTTTATATTTATACATTATTTTCATGGGGAAAATGAAAGATAGCGTTCATTTTCAAAGCTTATACTGCAGTTTGGGAGGTAAGGTATCAGATAATAAGGTCTTCATTAAACAAGGAACGTAGCAGAAAGTAACAACATACTGAGACCAAAAAAACCCTTTGCTTTGCACTGGAGGTTATGGTAGGATTTTATTTAATTAGTGATAGTTAATGCTGTCAGGTAGGTAGTAGCTAATTTTCATAAAATGAATGTTTGAAGTCAGTCCAGCAGTGCTGTGTATCAGCAGAGTTTTGACTGGAGCCTGCCTGCTAGCAATATAAAATTCTGTTTGTTTTTTTTTTTAACAAAATAATTTTCCACAAATTGAAAGGTTTGGACTACCATAGATAAAAGAAACCAAATCACTTTCAAAGATGTTCATACTTAGGGACAGAACGTTTTCCACAGAAGTACCAAACTGCATCATGGCCCTCCTGCCCACCGCAACTGCGCTATCACCATTCCTTACTCCCGCTCACACTACAGGCCTCCAGCTGCTGGGGTGCTGAAGGATCTCCCCTTACTCTGCAGTGTTTTTTAGGGCTGTAATGAGGTTCTGTAATCCAGTGCGTATGTGTGGTGAACATATGTATATATTTGTCACAGTCAGGCATACACACATTCAGCCTTTTCAGTTTCAAAATAGCCGTGTCTTCTCTTCTGTGCTTTCAGACTTGTGTTACAGATGACGCACTCGCTTGCAGAAGCAGCATTGCCTTTATAGCTCCACTGGCTTCAGTTAAAGAATGAATGAAAGAGCAAAAGTTTAGTTCCCACGTCAACAACCTGAAAACAGTCTTCTCTGTATGTCCCTGGTGAGTGTCTTCTCCACCCAGGAAAGAGAAGTTGGACAGGGAGGACTTTATACGAAGGTGGATGTGCGTGTCTAGGAATCATCTAGTTTTGCTCTGATAGCTCGTCATCTTTAAGTTAAATTAGCAGCTAACCTTACTAAGATTTGCTTGCTAAAACGAAAGAAAACAGTTTTAAGAGCACTGGGAGACCTGCGTGGGAGGCACGGATTTGGTAGGTTGAGCAAGGAGATCACAATCTGGAAAAGGATTCTGGTAAAGCAGCAGCAGCAGGAGGTAATGTTATCATAAATCTCCAAATGATGTTGGCCTCAGAATTGTATTTTACTTCTGTAGCTGATGCTGGTGACAGATTCTGATGGTCACCTGCCCCGTTAGTTAGCTGTGGCTAACTAAAGCCTGGCATGAGTAGGGGAAAAGCAGCTGTAGAGTTCAGGAAGGCTTTTCAATGTGGGAGCCTTCTGAGAGGCTGGAGCTGCACAGCTGCTGTTCAGGAGAGAATATATGTGCTTTGAGCAGCCCCATTAGAGTCACTGGGAGTGCTTGCAACCTTCGGTGTTCATCCGAATCAACACTTTTAGTGGTGATAGTGGAAATACAGCTTTGAGCCGTAGATCTGTTTTATTTTTTAAACTCCTATATAACAGCAAAAGATAATCTGTCCCCTTACTAATTTCATCCTTTGTGTTAGGTCACCCCACTGCCTCCTGTGTTGTGATGACACAGGCAGAGGAAGTCTTTATCTCGCCTCTGTGTCTGGAGTCCTGGCATCACCTTTGCTGACCTACGCTTCAGCATCCCCAGGGTAACAGGATACGATGAAAGGTAGGTTGCTCTTCCAGACAGAAGTCTCTACTTCAGCTGTGAATTTCAGTGATTTCTAATCATATCTCTAAAGAGTTTTCCTTTCAGTGGGAGGGGGGGTTGACTGAGCATACATTCCCTAATATTTCTGAATTTAGTAAGTAATCACCTTTGAGCAAAATTATGGCTTTGTTTTCTTTTTATTATGGAAGATGGATTGATAGATCAAAATTACAGTGTTGTATAGGCACAAAAAGCATATAGGGAAGCTTTGCTTTATGCTTCGGTGCTTTCCTAGTATAACAGTGTCTCATTCTGCATACCCAAGAGTACCTGAGGTACTCAACAAGGATATACCAACAACGGTGATAACTACCGAAACACTCACTCCTTAAATTTAAGCCAGCCATTCTGAGTTCATCAACCAGTTTGTACTCCAAGACAAGGGTTCTTGTAAAAACTCGTTGAGCAATTCGAAGAAAAGCAACAATAAAAAGAGGGAAAAGAGACATTTATAAAACCTGTTACTTTGTGTACAACGATGAATACAACTGGAGAGCACATTTAAATTTTTTTAAAGCTCGGGGAAGCTGAGAGGAAGAGGTTTATTTCTAAGAGTTATAATCTCAAAACAAAAAGCAGCCAGGTTTGGAACACCTATTTTGCAATTCTTGAATGCTATAACTCAGTCTGTGCTGTCTTGTATTAAATTCATGACAATTCAAGTGTTCCAATGCAGTTCTTTATCAATTCTAGATTACATCACGCTGTGAATTGCTGTCTGTTAATATTGATCTTTGTAAATAATTTGGAATCAAATGGAAAGCTGTGATGCACTTCAGCATGCAGTGTACTCACTCTGTCCTTGAAACTGATCTAAAAACAAACAAAGCTGCACTTGCAAAGAAGATACTACTTTTCTGCAAGGTTAGATTTGGACCTTTGGACTGTCAATAGCTGGATGAAAGCCTTCCATGGAAAAAAATGAGAATGAAGGAGAAGATAATTGATTGTTGCTTGATGTTGACTGAGGGAGCCATAGAGGTGCCGCATGTCTGAAGGGCTCATGTCACAGTCACAAAGCCTGATTCAAAAAAGTCATCCTGCTTTTAGTGAGATAGTCACAGAAATAGAATCTAGATAGATTGAATGTTTGCTCCTGTACACTTACCTAGCTAGGTTTGGGCTTTTTTTTTCCCTTGATTCACGGAATCACAGAATTGTAGGGGTTGGAAGGAACCTCAGGAGATCATTTAGTCCAGCCCCTTCTGCTAAAGCAGGTTCCCTACAGTAGGTTGCACAGAGAAGCATCCAGATGGATTTTGAAGATCTCCAGAGATAGAATCTCCATGACAGCCTCTCTGGGCAGCTTGTTCCAGTGCTTTGGAAGGGTTTTTTTTCTTCATATTATTACCTACATTTTGCTTAAATCTGTACTTCATTTTCATCCATGTTCCTCAACTGTTGCTTGGCTTTGCTATGAGCTGAGAAACATTTGCTATGCTGCACCTGCTGATTGCATTTTGTTCTCTGTCCGTTTGTACTGGGCTGCATTTGATTGTGAGTGAAGATTGTTTTGAGAATCCCTTTAGGATCGTTGAAAAAGAGTGCTGGTGTAGAAATGTCAGTATTGAACAGATGTATATCAAACTGTGAGATAAATGAATGTTCTTCTGGGGAAAAAAAATGAAAGTAATATCATATTATGTTGGAGATCATCACAGGTCTTTACTCATTCCCTTAACTCAGTGGAACACCTATCTGCAACCATTTGGTTTCACTGAAAATTCATAGGAGATGGAACTGAGTGTAAATAGGAGTGGGATTGTGCACACAAGGCAAGGTGGCAGGAATGTTCTGCTGCTTCCTGAAGGGCTAGGATGGTTTCCAGGCCCCATTTCTCGTAGGGAGAGAAAAGGGCAGTGAACACTGCAAATGGCTTTTTGCCTTAGAGCCAGCACCTGCCTGAAAGCAGCACATAGCTGGACTGGGCCAGGCTCTTTGCTTCTCTTGGAGCACGTGTATTAATCTCAAATGGTATCATTTTCGAGACATGCTTTACTCAAGGCCATAGTAAAAGTGTTAGGATTTATCTTTTAAGAACATTCCGTAATACAGAAATCATCCTCAAGAAATCATGGAGCTAAATCTCAGCGAACTCTACTTTCAGTAACTGAAATAAAGCATGCAGTTTTGCTAATGTGATGCTTTGTTCTATGAAGGGTATAGATTTGTTTCTGTCTTCCTGTTGCTGATCTAGGCGAGATCCAGCAAAACAAGCAGCTGGTGACGAGGAAAAGGCAACTTACAATATTGGAAGATTCATGTCAGCGCATAACAAAAACATGCTTATAGAAGCTGCTAAATGTGTGTTACTAGGAGCTGAGTGCAGTAATTCTGAAGGCTATAAATCTGCATGTTCAGTAGAGTAAATGTATGCACATATAGCTGAACCATGTAGCTCCTACCACGTGCTACAACTTACAGTTCCAAAAGTGGCTAGCGATCTGACTCTGCTTTATTTGTAGGTGATCTGTTTTGGGGGGTCCTCTGAGGTCCTTGGCCTTCTGAGATTGGCCTATTCAACTTTTTTTTTTTTTTCTGAAAATGAAAATCTGCTAATGCTGGAGTGACGTTTTTAAAATCTCAGCCAATTTGCAGGTGCATGAACATAGCAACAGGCACAAACCCATCGATACAGGCGTAGATATTTCACATAGACTATTTACAGAACAGGAGGCACCTGTCTTTTTTTTGAACAAGGTGTGCAGTTCTCAGTGCCTCAAGTACGTCCTTTTCATTTAACCACACACATGCAAGAATTAGGATCTCTTTCTAATGGGAGAGGATAGAACGTGCTGCATTATGCACAAAACACATGCTTGCCTAACAGCTGACTATTTCTCTAATACATCAAAATAATTGGAACATTTCTTTCTCTGTTTTAAAATTGAAATGAGAGGTTTACTTTTGTTGAATGATTCACTTTTCACAACTGTTATTATTTCTCAAGCTTACTCTGAGTTTGCAGCAGCAACAGAAATGTTCTCAGACAAACAAGTAGGAAAATAGCCTGTAAATCTTTATTGGTATAAACGGTTCGTAAAACTGGGTGTTGAAAGGTAAGCATAGTTGAAATAAATCTGAACAGTGCTGACTCCAGTGTTTAAAGCATTGGTTACATCTCTTGATTAACCCAGCTCCTCAATATTTGACATGAATCGGTAATTCGGAGATGTCTTTGCTTTTCCCTAGCTTTGTGATTATTTCTGTGGACAGTGCCATGAAATATGATGTTTAATCCTGCTGAAGTAATTCTTTCATGCTGCGTATGATGGTAGTTCAATAATTGGCACTAAGGGTGAAATCAACTGTGTTTCTTTTGTAAGTAACCAGGACTCACACAGTGCAAGTGTGAGTAAATAGAATGTAAAATCCACCTTCTGACACAAATCTTTAGCCAGCTGTTGGGCATGCAGATTTCCTGATTTTGGCTTGGTTTTGAACCTGCATTAACAGAAGTGTGTTGTTCCAGTGAGAGCTAGATCAAAGCTAACAGTGGAAGCATGGCACTTCTATTAGCTTGTTCTCAGCCTTCAGTTGCTGGGATGTGCTGTAGCTGCGTGCTCCAGGGAACAGGAAGATGCTCTACCCACAGTTTCCTGGATGTTGGAAAAAGCCTTCTCTAGGAATCGCAGTGCAAAAGGGCTGTACTGGCCCAGCAGATCGTGGCTGATATTCCTGCTAGCATACAAGGTTTTCAGCAGGTCTGTATTTAAATGGTTCGACTTACAAAGCACAGTGCTATGCTTGTTCCTAAGACACCGCATGTTTAGTCATTGTTTACTCATGGGCTGATTCATGGGTGGATTCTGCCAGGCTTTGCAGATGTACTCCTCGCCTGTAGGTATCCTTGAAGTAAAGGGGGTTGGGGAATAACAGGGAAGCGAAGAAAGATCATGGTAGCACAAGATGCTCAGAGTTGGCCAGCAAGAATTCAGAAGTGGGTCCTCCTTAGTTACGCTCTGTTCTCATGCAAAATGGGACCTTTCTGTGCTTTTAGGATGGATGCCTGTCCTGCAACAGAGCCTGCAGGAGCATACTTACTGGCTTTCCTATGAAGGGATGAGAGAAAAGGGGTACCCAGTTTGCAAATCCATAAGGGCCAGTCTTATGTGAAATTTTTCAATTTATTAAAAATGAAATATATTTCTACAGGTTCTTTTAAAATTGTTCCCTAGCTTACAGACATCTATCCTATTTAAAACATGGGAAAAAAAGATAGCTTTTTAAAATTAATTTTAAAATATTTTAGCTTTTTATTTGCTTTATCACGCTAATCCCCTTAAGAGCCCTTCAGCAGATTAAGAGATCTCCATGCAGAAGTACTCAGTGGTGCTGTGCTTCTGTGGCCCAGTTTGACCATCTTATACACCAAGCAGAGAAATATATGCTGCAAAGAACAGTGCATCTCAGAAAAGGTGATGTGGGAATTCAATGGAATTACTGTCCGTTCTCCTGAGTGTATGTTTATACAGTTGTTAGCAGGTGCGTTTGTCTAAATGTACAAAAATATATATAATACTAATTGGAACAAAACCTGGATGAGTATGTTTGGATTCCTAATGGGTTCTTTTTCAGCTTCATTTCCACGTTATGTTACGTCTCTTGTCCTATCAGCTATTTCCCCCCACCCCCACTAAGTCTGAGTGAGAACTGCAGAATGCGTCTAATATTTTGAGAGGTATTTTGAAGTACTTTGAAAGAAAAAATGTTTAGACCTAAAGGCTTGCGTTTTCGGCCACACACTTCGAAAGTCCAAGAGGTTTGAAGAGCATTCAGTCCTGTTGGAAATCAGGCTAGAGATGGTATGTCAAAATATGAATTAAAACTTTCCATGGTGAAAATATAAAACTAATTACCTCAGCTAAAAAAAAATAAAATCTTTTTTTCTTCAAGAATTGATTGAAGGGAACATGCCTTAAGTCACAACAAAGCGAAGGTATGTCAAAGTTATTTTGCTTTAGCTACGAAACATACACGCAGGAATCACTACGTACCTAGGAGGTACGAGGGTTAAACAAACTGATCAGTCTTTCCTGTCTATTCAGTAACTTGCATTTAAAAGAGAGAGTATTATTTTGTCATTCATATCTGAGAAACAGGGGTTTTTTTTTTTTCATCATTGATGTGCAGCAGAACTCAGAATTCTTGCTGCAAAAAGAGGGCAGAGAGCAGATGAGGCAAAATGACAGATTCAGGTAAAACATGAGCAGCCGGCTCACAACAAGCAAGTGCAGTGCATGCCAGTCCTGCTCTTCCCTAGGGATGGGGCAGAACTGCTTAAGAAAGAACAGATGGAAACAGCTGCCAACAGATGAATACTGGAAGGGATTCAAGCCACAGTATTTGCTGCAACTCAGGAGTTAGAGGCCTGAGTTTACCTGATGACAGGTATTGAAGATTTTGAACCAGACAGCTGTCAGTCAGTCCTTAGATACGAGACCAGGAAAAGCTGTTGTGGAACAAAAGCTGTCTTCAGGACATTCTCTGCTGTCTTTGTAATTCCAGTATGAGAAAGTGAAGTACATCTCTAAGCACAGTGCTCCAGAACAAATTTATTTAGTTTCCAGTGGAAAATCATATTCCTTTATGCTCCTAGACAAAAGATACATGAGCTATTGGGTCTGTAGAGTCTTGATTACACTTCTGCATGCAAAGTTCAGGTAGGTTGCATTTAACTAACAGGAGCTTACAATGTTTTAATCCGGATGTCTTTCTTACAGAACAGGATACCAAGAGAGACGTTGGAAAATTGAGCCCTGTTGATCTTCTGAACTGCGTCTTCTTCTTTCATGCCCAGGATGAAGTCAAAGCCCCCCACAGAAGGCCTGTAATGCTTATAAGTGAGTTTTGCCTGGACAGATGCAAGCCACCAGAGCTTATTTCTCAGAGAAATCCTACGGTAAGAGGCTTCTTTAAGCTGTGGTTGCACATAGTACTAAAATTAAAAGAACACTGCTAATGTATTTTTTGTGAATATGCCTGTGCCATAATTCATTCACTCAAAACAGTGGTTTCTCTTGACCTTGAGATGAGAGTTAACAGGTGGCAGAAAGATAAATTTAGGAAATTCAGTGACGTAATGCTGATAATTTTATGTTGTCTTGCATATTTTCTAGCACACCATGAAGAATAAATAAATTGCAAAAGCTAAAGTGTCCTTGGCAAACAAACAAACAAAATAGCACCCTGTGATATTTTTACCTTTGCTTCTCCTCACCAAGCACACTGCTCACTCCCACAGAGCTTGAAATATTAACCCAGCATGTTAATTTATTTCTTCCAGAGTTGCCCTAGCCGTTGGATTTAACATCTCTCTTGGGAGTACTTTTAAACCAAATGGCTGACTCCATCTCTAGCTTTGTTAATTAGGCACATTACTTTGTTCCTTTTTTCATATTGTTTAATGTAATTGGCATTTGTGCAGCTTTTTAAAGCCATGTTTAGGCCTACATTTTGTACAGCTGGCTCTGAACTGCAAGCTATTTCAAGTGTCTAGTTCTCTAGAAGACTGCTTTCAAGAGTGTAGAACATCTGTGCTAAGCACATCTCATGCTTCCTTTCCAAAATGAAGGAAATGAGTAGTGTGACACATGTTCTGCCCTGAATACATTTGTATCTCTATGGCATTGTGTTTGTAATGGGAGCATTAGATACCCTGTTTGAGGAAGAAAACTTCATCTACAAGCTGCTGTGTAAATGTTTGCTTATACTGTAGTGTTTATCCTGACCACCTTTATGCAACTCGTGGGGATACGATGCCATACAGTCATAAAAACCTGTGATTTTTCACATATAAGTGAGTCTTGCAAGCCATGAATTCCTACAGGTAAGGGTACCAAAGTTGTGTCAACTGCCAATAAAGACTGACGAAGCTTCACTAGACAGATATTCAGCTCATTAATTTCAGTTGTCTTGGTATGAAATGATATTCTGTACCTGAATTGAAATATTTATAAAAGTTTAGGAAAAAGATAGATGTATGCACTGGGGAAATGGTCTCTCTTTTTTATACAAATGCTGCCCTCCAGCGGTCTGATAAAAAAGCCCAACAAAAAACAACAATGGATAAACGCAATGCTTATTGATTGCAGTAATCTAAGTTCTGCTCACGTTGTGGCAAGTAGAAATAAATTGTACCTCTCAGTATCACTTGGATTGTCTAGGCTCCAGCCTCAGGAAACCCACAGGTGGCATAAGACAAGGCGAAGACAGTTGTAACGACAGGGTATTGTTTTACCAGTACAGGCCCACTCTCTCTCTTCTGTGAATGATCAGCTGAAAACAAATTCTTTCTCACAAATGGCAGAATCATAATGCTCTGCCACTCAGTGACAGTCAAAACTGCTGACTTCAAATAGAACCACATGTGAGGAAATAGTTATGAGTTGGACGAACAGGTCTCAGAGGGCATTTGTTCCCAAGCATGATGGATTCTCTGAACGAAAGCCTGGCTGGCAGTCAGTCAGGCAGAGAGCTGCACTCAGCGGCTGTCAGTCAACCAGAAGATGAATCCTGAGCCACACAAAAAGCACAAGTCACTCAGATTTTGTCTTTCGGTTATGGCAAGCAAGTGCATTTGTATGAGGATTGTTTTAGTAAAGCATCGATGTGAAGAAAAGGAATGTCGTATGACCAAAGTGTAAGGTAGACGATCTTTAGGTGTGTTGCCTCTTCAGTTCCTTGCATGGCTTGAAATGTTCTTCCCAAATGTGTGAGACCATTTCTCAGCATGTCCTGCATTTTAGATGGAGGTGACTGCACACCTGGAAGATTCACACCCTGCTGAAGGACTCTGCCACCAGAGAATTGCACTGTGGTCCTTCTGCCACCTCCTGCTCTTGTGCATGTGCTTCCTGGTATGTAGCCAGTCTCCCCCAGCACCACTTCTAACATCTCAGCCGCACAGTGTGTTCAAACCTTCCATTTTCTCTTTCCTTTTGTCTCCTTTTTCACATAAATAAACCAAATGAATATAGGGTGCTTTTTCCAAATGTGTGCATTAATAATCAAAAACTTAGCTATTCCTTCAATTTTTCTCTCTTTCCTTAGAAGCCTCTTTGGTAATGAAATTCTTGACTTTTCCAACACGTTTTTCCTGGTGTATGGGGCTCCAGGTGCTGAATGAAGGCTGTGACTGTTTTTGCTGTTTCCTCACCAACTATCTGCTATTGAAAAGATGAGAAAACAGTATGTTGAACTCGCCGAAAGGAACTTCGGAAATAAAGGCAATTCGAAAGTTGCCCAGCAGATGCTGCTGTTGGACAAAAAAAGAAAAGACCTCTCAAGGTCAGTTTAAGTGGGTTAGGGAGAACCCGTGCTTCAGAGGGCTTCTGCAGTTCCAGGTTGTTATTCAGCACCTCAGGTCTGGTTCACAGAGACTGGCAGACCTATCTCATAACCATGTGCTTGCAACGTTAGGTGACTGTGTTGAGCCCCAGAACTCTGAATAAATCTGATCCCCACCAAAAAAAAAAAAAAAAAAAATCCAAACAAACAAACAAAAAACAACCAAAACACTAAACCCACTCCCACTACAGCCCCCCTCCCTCCCTCTGATGAAGTGGGTTATTAGCTGTCAGTTTTTAATGCATTTTCACATAAATAGTGGCATTTGCCTCCCTGTTGATGAATATGGGATTTTTCATTGAGTGCTATGTAAAGTAGCACACTTGCTGATGTTGCTAAGACCCATGTGGAAGATAGAAGTTTTAGAAAGAAATGTGAGTTTAGCATCATGCTGACTGTATTATTGGGAAGACCCTGAGGTTTTCTGTAACCCTGTGGTTACAGGATAGATCAGCATTCATTATTAAACTTACATTGTTAAGATGTTATTCAGAAGTATCTATGTATGTGAAAGATATGTTTCTGGGTCTTGCCCATAGGGATATCTCTAGGTTCCTTCCGCTTGCCCAGATGGCTTTGTGTCAGATATTGCTAACTCCTGGTGAGACCTAGGTGGGAAAGGACAAAGGAGGCTCTGCTGTGTGACACTAGGGCTCACTTTGTCCCCTGTTAGCCCTGAAATCTCAACTATTGACTGTCAAACCACCAATATCTGCTTAACAACGTTCCCAGGTATGCAATGGGCTCTTTGAGAAATGAGCTGCACAGACCACTGAGGGAGGGTCTTGGCTGTGGAAGCGATTTCCAGAAAAACGTGTGACTTGAGGGGCTGAGGAAGGACTCGCTGAGAAGCAGCAGTAAGTGGTTCACCTTCGGATATTGTTCTTCTGGAGATGGTAATATCACTTCTGTGAGTAAAATGAGCAGGCTGTCCCCTTTGCCATATTTGACCCTTTCAAATATCTCTGCAAAATACAATCCCTTCCCCATTCAGCAATGCCTATCTGGTCTTTGTCTTGCATTTGAAATGAGAAGTCTTTTTAAAAGAGCAGCACTGATACAAGGCAGTTGCCCACTTTGTATTTATTTAATATTTTTGGATACAGATGATAAAAAATTATAAAAAGAAAGAATATATCTGGAATAGCTCATATTTTTCTTATACCTAAAATTGAATTTTTAGTTTGTGGACATTTCTGTAGCAGTTTCAATTGTAATTTGGGAAATAATCTATAATAACGTAGCTATTTATAAAAACAGCAATTTTATTGCCCTCTTTTGCAATGAAATATTGAAAATAGAAGAAAAGTTCCTCATTGTTATTGTGTTTGTAAATAACGTGATGAAATTTCCAAATCAAAACACTTAGTGTACATAAATGAAGTACATGTTTATGCTATTTATCTATATCTATATTCTCTTTATCTATAGTTTGAATAGGATCAACCAATAATGCTGGTTTTGTCATGCAGTTTAGTACAGCTCTCTGCAGTTACCAAATCAAACCAAACATTGCTAAGATACTCGCTTATCTTCACATTCAAAAACAGCTGCTTTCCTTTAATTATTAGTAGTTTTCTGACTTTCCCTTGGAGTGGCCTTCCATAGGAAATGCCAGACAGCTCTAAAACCTTCACTGAAAAGTCTTCCACCCACATTCCGTCTGGCCCTGTCCTGTTTTGTCAAAGCAGCTTGGAGAAATGAGGACTCAGGTTTGCAAAGTCCTCAGTTCTCCCTAAGCTCTGCATGTCAGTGCAGTTGTCCAGATTCAGTATTTTTTTAAAAATCTTTCCCGTCCTGCAACACATTGATTTAGAATTATACTATATGTTGATGACTTCAGGCTGTTGGTGTGTGTAGTGCACACTTGTGTGTTCCTATAGGCCAAGCTAGACCACAGTCTGTCTTGCAGGATGATCCATACGTGATCCCAGTTGGGATTATTATTGGGATGATCCCAATTTAAGAAGCAAAGTTTGCAAATGTTGGGTCAGCCTTGTGCCCGTTCCTCTGCTCTGCCTGTGTCCCATGTCACTGCTGAGGCAAAACTCTGAATCCAAATGATGTCCAACTTTGAGATGTTTCCGCATAGGCAGGGCTGTGTCAGCAGTGCGCCGTCCTCTTGATGCACAGAGTAACTTCAGGCATTTATTTTAAGTATATCACCTTAGAAACAGGAAAAAATGCACACATTTTCCTTACTTAAGTTGAAAAATAAATGCAGCTGTAATCCAAATGTATGTTTATCAGCACTGATGCCCCTTGGCCTTACTCCAGTGGATTTCTCTCACTGACATCAGTGGGAAAAAGATGGGCTCTGCACAGTAAATCTAGGAATATTTTTTTCTTCTTTATCCATCCATCTATTTTGGGATGTGCTAAATGCTTGCTCTCTGTTGTAACATTAACATCAGTATGTGGAAACTTGGGTTGCTAAAATAAATCAGTGAAATGCAATATACATGACTTCACGTAGAACTGCATGTACATTGTTGAGCACAAGCACTCTGTGCCCGCTGTGCCATGCCAGCTGGGCCCGGGGTGCTTCCTATTGTGCCCCACAGGGTCCTGGAATGAGGCAGGGGCGAGCTTTGTGCTCCCAGTACATGTGAAGGGTCTTCTTAGTTCCTGATCCAGCAAAATATTTCTTGGTTGCCATTACTGTGCCTGTAAATTTGAATTCATGACACTTTCACCAGCCTCAGAGCACAGGGATGACAAGGTCTATAGTACTTCTCAAAAGCATCCTTTGCGTTGTGGGCCCGATTGTTCGCTGGAGGCAATGGAATTATCATTTACATGGGAAGCTTTGACTTGTAAGGATCTGTCTGTGTTTCTTTAGTTTTTGTGAGTTAATGACACTGCCTCCAATCAGACTAACGTGGGACATTTTTCTGATCTTAGCAGTTGCTCCTGATTCATGCTAGCATGAATTAGAACACTCTGAAATTCATTTAGTTCTTATTTTTAAGGGAAAAAATGAAGGTAAGTGAGGGGGGAAAAAAAGGGAAAAGCTGAATGTTTACAAGCTGGACTGTGTTTTCTGCCCACAGTGAAGCCAGCAGGAGACCCTTACAAAGCTGGATGTTGGTTAAGGTGCTGAGGGGACAGCCCTGCCCCAGCATCTCTGACCAGCCAAGCCCGGTGTGCCCGCACAGCAGCCCTGTGTCCCCGGTGCCCTCATTCGTCATCCACTGTGGTCGCTGCTGCACGCCACAAGGGAGCTCATGAGCCACCCCTGTCTTTCTTCTTCCCGTTGAAGAGGTACGAGCTGCACAAATTCCTTCTGTAAACATCACCTAAGGGAGAATATGGTGACTGATCTGTCATCAAACGTTTAGAGCTGATGATGGTATCTGTTGTTTATTTGTTTGGCTGTTCTTTTCACTGTGAAGTTTAAACAACAGCCATAAGTCACAGGGATATGACAAGGAGCAGGCTGTTGCGTGTGGGCTACAGCGGCTGGTTGTTCTTGTCCAAATGTACAGATACGCCCTGATAGCTGCTTATCAATGGCAATCTGCTCAGGGCTTCATGTTTTTCAGTTCTGTGGCAAGCTTGCAAGGTTACACATATATACTGAATGAAACATACCCCACCGGTTATTTTTAGAGAGGCTCTAAACAAGAAGCAAATCCCTGGAGCAGTGCTGCCAGAGATGCTTAAAGTTCAAATCCAAATTAAAACTGCCAATCTTGGGCATAAATTCCAACCTGAACTTGAGGAAAACTGTGATCTGTACCTTGAACTTTGTGACAGAAAGCGACTTCAAAGTATTTTCTAATACCTGAGTGTATACGAATATGTTATAGTCACTTGAAAATTAGAACTTAAATGAAAAATCTGAATATTTGTCTGGGAATGTAGTACCTGAACTTGCAAAATATTGTCATACAGCTCTAATTTATAGTAGCTGTAATGGAATCTGGAGAGTCTAATTTACTAGGACTCCCACTTCTATTACAGCTTCGTAAGCTCTAGTCATGTAATTGTGAACTTGGAGGAACAAGAGGCATATGCTTATTACCTCCCAAATCTTTTTTTAGTAAAGACCACTGATGTGTAAGACTTGGTTTAGCAATCACTAATATACAACAGGAAGAAAGCAGACCCTTTTTCAGCAATGCCTTTGCACAAAGTAATTGAAAGTAACGCAGCTGAAGCAAGCTCCTCGTTTCTTTGCTGAATCAGAGCCTGTATCTTCTTCCTGCCAAGGCAGCAATCTTAACATCGCTCCTGAATGCACCAGTAACTCTAGAAGCTCTAATGAAAGTCAAGATAATGCCACAGATTTTATAAATAAGGGTCTTTATTTAGAATACTGTTGAAAACATTCTTGGCAATCACATCGTATAAATATATAAAGTTAAAGTTTGGCACAACAAACCAAGCAACATTAAATATATATATTTTTAATTTTTCCTATTTTTGTTTTGTTCTTAATTTTAGCTTTTGTTTCATTTTTTTCTTTTTCTTCTTTCTTTTCTTTTTTTTCTTTCTTTCTTTCTTTTGTTTTTTGTTTTTTTTTTGCAAAGCAACTCTTATTTACAAGTATACAAAAAGTTTTACAAAAAATGGTCCACAACCTTATTTTGGCCAGAACAGGGGTAATAAGAAGAAGGATCTGTCACACCACTGCTGTTGTAGATTTCTGTTCTCCTCCATATTCAAGAGCTAGGTTCCTATTCTCCAAAGCCCAAATTAAACATTGGCCATTTCCCTGTATACACTTTTATCTCTGGACATATTAAATAACTTTAGTTTAACGACCAATAAATAACTAAGTGTATTTTGTAGTAATACAGGTTTCAAAAGTTATATAAGGAATTTTGAATGATATTTTAAAACTGGAACAAGTCTTGAAGTCCTTTCCGTCTTAGAAGGCAGGTCTTGGAGCTTGGCTGAACGGAGCCATTTGTTCTTGGTGCAGTCCGGCTGGGCCTGCCTTTATAGCACTTGGTAGATAGGATTGCTGCTGCTGCTGCTGTCCTGAGGAAGCGGGGTGCAGTTGGTGGGGGAAGGAATCTGGGCTCCGCTGTCATTCAGGCTTGCTCCTTCCTGGGGGGAACAGGGACTCCCTTCAGCAACAGCTTCAGCTGGAGGCAGTATGGGACATGTGGAGTTGTCTGTGGAAATCCTCTCCACAATGCTTGAGAGGCAGTCGAGGCTGGAAACAACAGAACTCTTCCCATGCTTTGGATCTAAAAACAAAGACAAATGTAATCAATTTATCCCATGAGTACTTGATAGCGGTAGGATGTAGTTCTTTTATGAAACCCCAGCAAGCAGCTGAAGTACGCATCTGACAGCATGCAAAGTGTCAGAGGAAATGAATATTAGTGAAGGATGCCAGTTATCAGGAAGGGGATTGTAATTTGTGGAACAGAGGAGAGACTCAAGTGAAACACGCTGCTATTCGGGGAGGGTGGATCCAGGGCTTCACTTCACTCCTTAGAAAGGGAATGGAAGACTGGAATTCCATCAGCCATCTCTCCAGTTTGGATCAGTGATACCTGGTTAGAACAGGCTTCACGCAAAATGGGGTTAAGACTAAAAATCAGTTACAGAGAGGGATATATACCTAGATGCTATATTTGCAAAACAGGAAATGCAGCAATAGCATATCCCCTTTACTTGCAAATACATTTACATGAAATCCAGTGCTTCTGCCAGCATCAGCAGCTCACTGGCTGGACAGGCAGGCTCCTTCTCCAGCCTGGCTAAGTGACTGGGGATGGAGGAGGCCACGCGGAGGCTACTGCACTGGCTGCCCCTATCTCCGTGCTTCACACAGTCATATTCTCAACAGCAAATACTCACCATTTGGTGATTCCGTGTAGTAGCTGCTGTCATAGCTGTTTCTCCTGCGAGAGCTGCAAGGCGGCCCGCTGTACTCCATCTGGAAAGGAGAATAATCTGAGTGAGGTTGGGGGACTGCCTTTTCCGCAGGTCCCAGGAACCATCGGATTTTGTATTACAGTTGCTAATCTGTGCCATCGCTCCCCGCTGAAATACTGTCAAGTTTGTGTCGTTGAATGAAGCAGACAGAATTCACTTGCCAAAAAAAGGGATGGATTTACACCAGAATATTTATGTGGCACAGCCATTCCAAAGGGAAATTACCACCATCGCCATGACTGTGGTTTTACCAGAGATGAGGTTTTCCAGCATTCTCATCACTACTGCCCTACGCCTAGGGTCAGTTTAGAAAAGGCAGCCCAAGAAAGGAAGGAATTCTTTTGATCTAACTTTGGAAGACTTTTCCAAACATGAGTTCCTCTGAGAAAGCAGCTAACCTTTGGATTTCCTTTAGTTTCCCTTCCTACTCTGATTTTGTAAAGAAAAACCCCCAAACCTTGACCAATATATTTGTTTCCAATACTTGAATCTACAATGAAAAGGCTGTATGTTGAGGAGGGGCCATTTGTGTAACTCCTATCTGCCAACTATTTCACAGTCCCAGGTACTCAGCTCAGTGATGATTATCCCCATCAGAAAACAGAAAAAAATCCCAGGAAGTGCCCTTGTGGTCCCATTCCTCGGCAGCATTCCTGCAGCCACCCTTGTCCCCTCCCCATAACCCAAGGCTCTAAGCCTGGGCTCTTTTTTCTACTGCCGGTAAACGTCTGCAGAGAGGTCAAGTGAGAGGAGAGCTGGCCTTCTTCATAAGGGTCAAGGAAAACAACTCCCACTACTTGGGCCATCCTCCTGTTATCACGATGAATGACAGGAAACAAGCCCTAGACTTGATCGGTTGCCCTGTACGTTTTCCCCTGTAATTCCCACACCCAAGGGGACCTGCCTCACTGCTGTCCTTCGAGGGACTGACATATCAGAGCATGGAATCAGAGGTGCCCAGGGGCCGTGTGCTCCCAGGCACCCTCCCAGAGAGCTCCCCTGCACACAGGGACTGCCTAACCTTCCTCCCAGGAATCTAACAGATTGCCCCTCTCTTCCCAGAGACCTGGCGTGTGGGGCCCCTGCCTCCCTCTGCTGCTGGACTTCAAGGAGGAAGGACTTCATCTCCTGCCCGGGGCACTCACCATGCCGTCGGAGCAGTTGGAGCGAGGGCTGGAGGCATCTGACTCCCCGCTGTAGTGCTCCAGCACCGGGTAGTACGCGTCCTCCTGCTCGCGCAGCAGGGCCTGCAGGCTCTCGATGTAGCGGATGGCGTTGCGCAGGATCTCCACCTTGGGCAGGCGCTGGTTGGGGTTGGTGGAGGTGCAGCGCTTGAGGGTCTCGAAGGCCTCGTTGACCTTGCTGAGCCGCCGCCGCTCCCTCATGGTGGCGGCTTTGCGGCGGTCGGCATTGGTGGTCTTCCTCTTGCAGGCCTTGCACGCCCACAGCAGGCAGCGGCCGGCCTGGTGGTGCCCACTGGGCGCCCGCACGTGCTCCTCCTCGTGCGGGTGCCCGTGGTGGTGCCCGTGATGGTGCGGGTGCTCCTCGGGCTTCAGCAGCCCGCCCACGTGCACCAGCCGGGGGTCCAGGTCCTCGAAGAAGTGCATGTCCGACGTGTTGAAGCACGGGTCATCGTAGAAATCGTCGGCGGCCGCGAAGGAGCAGAGGGAGCCCTCCGTCATCTCCATGGGGCCCAGTAAGTCCATGGGGGCGGTTGGGAGCGCAGAGCAGGGCGAGACGGCGGTCGGGGGACACGGGGGTCTCGAGGGCGGCTGTGCGAGGCGGGCACGGAGCGGGGCCCTCGCACCCTGTCCCAGGCGAGGCCACCGGCGCGGGCTGCTGCCACCACCTCCGACCCCTCCCCAGCCGCGCCGCCCCGGGAGCGCCGCTCGGGGCCGTATTTATGCCGGAGCCCCCGGCGGGCCGGGGCGGGGCGCGGCGGGGCGGGGAGGGGGCCGCGGCCGACGGAGCCCCCGGAGCTTCGGCCCCCTGCGGGGGGAGGGGAGAGCTGCGCGCGGCGGCGCGCGGAGGGCCGAGCCGCCCGCAGGTGCCGGAGCCCCACGCCTCGCCCGGCGGGACGGCCGCGGCCGGCACGGTAACCGCGGGGACGTCCGCGACGGAGCCGGGAGCGGGGGCAGCGCGAGGAGCCGGGGCGGCGGGGCGAGGGCAGCGGCGGGGTCGGGGCTGCGGCGCGGCGCGGCCGCCTGCAGGGGGGGGTAGCGGCCCGCGGCCGTCGGCGGAGCTCGGGGAAGCGGAGGGAAACGGGAGCGATCCGCCCCGTCGGAGCTGCGGGAAGGAGCTCCGGGTCCGTCGGGCGGCTCGCGGGGCGTCGTCCCGCTGCGTCCTTCGGCCCGGAGCGATGCGCCGGGACTGCTGCTGCGTGCCTTCTGTCGGCAGACGGGCGCATGACGCGAAAGCCGGGCGTGCGGCTGCCCGGGAGCTGTTCTGTCAGAACCCGAGCAAAACGCCCGCAGGACGGGGGTGCGCGGCTGGGGCCGGGTGCTGGGAGCGGCGGGTCGTGCCCCGCAGCTGCGAGGTGTCGGGCGGGGCTCGGGCACGGCTGCCGGAGCTTGGCCTGAAGCACGGGGCTGAGCGGGAGGGCGAGGCCTGGCCAGGCAGCCAGCGCGAGCGTGCTGCGGGCGCAGCGACGGGCGGGAAGCGCGTGGTTCCTCAGCAGAGCCGCGCGGCCGTGGCTCTGCAGTGACGCACCTGAGTTACGCGCAGTTTCAGTAGGTGACTCTTTGCACGTCGGCTCACGTGTATACTGCGTTTCAGGTTCTTCTTTGAACTTGAGCCTCACCTTAGCTTAATTCCAGAGCTTTTGAAGAGATGGACATCATCTCACGAGCAGCATTGTGCTGCAGGTGTAACCGCACTGCAGTCCAATTGTTTGTGCAAGAAGGGTTTGTTACTTTGGGCAGCCAGCAGTGGCAGAGTTGAGGACATGGAAGAGCAGGATGGCTTTGTTAATGTCTCTCAAGGCTTCCTGAGCCTGGGTTTTGGAATATCACTTAGGCTGGGAAGTTCAGTTCTTCCTCCAGTACAAAAGTACTGTAGCAGTTCGGCTGTGTGATTTCAGTAACTTCATCATTAAGGTAGTTACAGATATTTTTAATTTACCATAGGCTAAAATTAATCTCCATTCTGCAGTTATAAGTGCTGGTGGCATTCTGGCTCATTTAAAATCAAAGGCAAAGCTGAGAGCATCTCAGAAGGTGACAGAACATCAGTTGGCGGTTGAGTCCGCGGTCCCCGTGCCTGTGGCAGCTCAGACGGGCCATCACCATGGTGGGTTCTTCTGCTGTTCTATCACTCAATTTTTGCAAAAATTCCCAATCTGCAGCCCTCATTTTCTACTTACTTACATGTTTTTAAGTGCAGGCAAAGATAAGAACTGTTAGTCACATTCTGTCATGACCCCAAAGATCTTTTTTTTTTTTTTTTTTAAAGTAGATGTTTTGGACTCTGTACAAGTTTGTTCTTTCACTGTACCTAGTGCTGAAAAATGATCTGCCCCAAGGAGAGCAGCTATTGATCAGCTCTACGCGTGCAGAAGTGTATCTCCCAGCTGTTCTGAGGCAAGCTCGTAGAAACACTCCACTGTTATTGTAGAGGCTCTTTGATGTGGAAAGAGAGAACAGATTGTTCAGATTGATCTTTACAGGACAGCTAAAATAAAAATAATTTGTATTCAAAACAGTGCTTTGTATACAATAAGACAAAATAAGTACAAATAAGAAATAGTTGTATGGTATAACAGCTGCGCATTGGCTGTCAAGGCTTGGTGCGGGCCTTGTTGACCCACTGAAAACACGTAAACTCTCCTCAGATCATTGGTTTCAATTGTGAAATGGTAATTTTCCTACTATTTACCTAAAGCTACAGCATAATCTGCCACTGTGAGCATGCATCTAGGTTATATCTGACCCCAGGAAAAGGCATTTGAGGACTGGCACACGTAGTGGTTAATTTGGGCAGAGTGGTAACAGATGGTGAGACTTGGACAGGCAATATAGAGAGACTGCCAGTAATTGCCTGTGAATGCTCATAAGTGCATGAGCTCACCTAAGTGGAAAACTCAAGAGAAAGCCATGGCCAGCTGGTGAATTCTGCTCAGAATTGTCTTGCAGTGAAGCTGCCCTTGAGCAGTTTCAACCTGCTTTAGCAGGGGATTAGATTAGATCATCTCCAGAGGTCCCTTCCGGCCCCTACGATTCTGCAAGGACGTATTCTGTTGTTGCTGCTGGCACCAAAACTCAAATTATCTTTCTAGTATTTTGCCCAAGGATGGGTTTGTCCAGAAAGATGTTGTGGGCCAGAAACAAGTCTTCGTGAAGAACAAAATTCCGAGATGCTCTTCTCAGTGTTCTGCGGCCAGAGGGGAAATGAGGAAGGATATGACACGATCTCCACCGAAAGACTTGAAGTGAATTCCTCACTCTGAGAGCAGACAGCAACAAGCTCTGTTTCCCTACAACCACAGGAATTTCTTATGGTAGCATTTAGAAATACGCCATTTTTGATTCCTGTTTGGAAGCCTCTGTTGCTGTAACTCATAATTTTAAGTAAAGAATAGGTCTCTCCAGAGTTTCTAGTTTGAATGCTATATTTAGAGTAGTGATGCTTCTGTGGCTTTTCTGGATGATTTGGGCATTGCTTTGCAAGAACAGATACAGAGTGCATGTATGACTGAGCATTCAGCAGAGGAAGAGAATCTGTACAGTCGCTTTAAATGCTGTTGGCTCTATACCTGTTCCCTACTGATCCTTCATCTCCTTTTCTTAGGTCATGGTTGAAATGAAGCTGAGAAGAGAGTGGCAGGTTGTACTTCCTGCGCTGCAAAGCATGCAGAGGATCATCCTGTGCACAACAGACAGGTACTGCTGACAAAGAGATCACAGGCACACATGCCTCACTGCACAAGCATCACGTGGACAAGAAAAGCTTCGGTTATCTATGGTAACTTTTTTTTTCTTTTTCAGAGGACAGACTGGGAAAACAGTTGACTGTGAGATTACCTAAAATTAATAGAATTGTCTTTTCAGGCAGAAAATCCAGAAGGTATTTTGGGAGAGAGAGAAAGGCCTGAAATCTGAGAAAGTACTGGCATGTTTAGCTACAAAGATAAAGATGAGAAGATTCTCTGAGAAGCTCACACGACAGTGTTTCAGGGAAAAAGAAGCAGCAAGTAAGTCTTGCATTGAAAAGTTTAAATGTTGGGCTCCTTGTTGTGTTGCAGTTCATTTAAGGTCTTCAGTGCTAGAAACCGGTGCCTGTATTGTAGGTTAACAACTCTTAATGGAGAAGACTGCTGTAGATCAAACATGGCCTCTATTAGCAATATGACACTAGTTTATAATTCAACAGTTTTGCTCCATTCATATTTAGTGAGCTATGTATTAATACTGAGAAGGATGGATTCCATTGCTCTTATTCATGTTGAGTTGCAGTCAGTGGAACTAATTGTTGAATAAGGTATGCTCAGCGTGAGGGTGGGTGTTGGAATCCAGCCCAGATGGAAATATCTGTTAAACTGCTGCTGTATTTGAGAGCAGCCACCCCAAACAGACAAATCCAGCATGTTGCTAAAAGCATTTCAAACTGTTCTTGTGGCACAGTGCAGTATTTTTACTGGAGAATACTGGAGATGTTTTAAAATGATTTCCCCCCAACAAAAAGAAAAAAAAAAAAAAGTCGAGTCATTGTACTAGAAAGATGGGGAAAGCATCAGCACTGTAATCATCTATCTTGTGTTGCAACACTAACAGAAATTAAGTGGTCTATACAGCTTTACAGAAATGGGGACTTAACTGCAGCTGTGTAAGGGAGTCAAAGCATTTACTGAAAGTGCTTTTTTCTTACCTAATGCGGTCTTCTGGCATTTATTCTCACTCTGTGATCTATTGCTTTCATCTTTGAATTCATCTGTGCAACTTTCTCAATCACAGTTAAGTACTGGTGTCATTTTGTGTATGTATACACAATCTCTTGGAAAGTACTGTCATGCTCATAATATAAAATGAGGAATACAATGTAGATGCAAAGTGCCATTTTTTAATAAGGAATTGAATTTATTTTCAAACATTATAGGAACATTGATTGCAATATTACATAAAAGTAAGAATCTTTCAAGGAAGCAAACCCCAATTGCATAGAAGTGTGGTACATAATAAAACCAATTCACAACCTAGCTTCAGGCAGCTGATCTAGCCAGCTGTTCTTCCTAGGTGACTTTGATAGCCAGTATATAGAAAGAGAGGCACTCCTGCAGGAGGTGAATGGAAGGAATTTAGAATCAGAGAATATCCACAGATGGTAAAGACCCATGAGAATTATAGAGTCCAACTCCTGACTCCACACAGGACAATGTAAGAGTTAAACCATGTGCCTAAGAGCATTGGTCTTATTCCTACCATTGAGGAAATGTTTGCATCCTTCATCTTGGAGGAGTATGCAACTATAGAAACAGGTGCATTGTAAGAAAATTAATTGGACTACTTATTTTAACTGCTACTATGATAGAAATAAGCAATGAAAACCTGGTTTTAAAGCAAGTCTTTTTAAAAGTTCATTATATTGTGTGTTAGTATACTAATATAAAATATCTAATATAAAATATCTGATAATATAAAACTACATCTTTGGGTTTTCTCCTATACAGACATTTCTTTTTTATTAAAGTTTTTTGGTTTTTGATAAAAGTTGTATATACTGTTAAAAATAATTTGCATTAGCTAACCCTAACAATCGCTTAAGACAGAAGAAGCCTAGAAGCTTTTAGTTCCTAGGAAGAATTGCATAGATAAAAATGTAATGAATGCTGACAACTTCAGCAACTAGCAACCTTGCTGTCATTTAAACAAGACAATGGAATGGGCTGGATTTTGAGCTGTGGCTCAAATGAGGATGAGGGACAGGGTGTAAAAAGGGGAAGTGATAAAGCATCACATCTCCCGAGTTCTAGTCTCCAAGCCACCCTCCTCTGTACAGGTCTGCCTTCAGAGCTGGACCACAGTGATAAGAGCCACAGCATTAAAGTACCTCCCTCCCCTGTTTCATTTTTGCTCCTGTCCCATCATTATTACACTGTGGCAGCGTGGCAGTGCAGTGTATGGTTGCATATATTGGCCCTATGCTGTTCCTGTGCTGGGAAAATTCTTTCTGTGGTCGCTTCAGACCCTCTGAAGCTCCTGCACATTGCTGGAGAGGCGGACAGGGGCTGCACTGCTGACTAGACTCTGGCTCTATGCCTGTTCTGAACTCTTTCTGCAACCGGTCCATAAAGTAATCCCCAAGACTATTTCTGCCATCTTGGGAACAATCAAGCCTGCGAGCATTGGTCAGGAGATCTCCCATCATCTTGATCTTCCGGATTTTGGGCCCGATAAATTGTTTCTTGATAGTGCTTGCGCTATGAGGGTCTGCATTTTCAATGCTTAGGGCATAAAGCTCTTCAAAGTATCGTGTCAGAGTTTTCCACTGTACCATAGCTAGTTCCAGAGCTTTCATCAGACCGACGGCATAGTCACAGTTTGGTTTCTAGAAACAAAGACAGAATTACATTTATTCACAAGAAGAGCTCTTCTTACCATATTCACTGTTTTCCTGCAGCTTACCTGGTCCTCTAAAGAAGTCGCATTAGGATTTAAAACTCCTAATTTCGAGCATTTATTATTTCAGCATTTTATAACTCCTAGAAAATTACACCTGGAAATCTAGGGGAATGAATGCAGGGATCTGAAGTACCAACAATATAATGCAAGAAATGAGAGTAACTACTGCTCACTGCAAGTGCTTGAAAGCTCATTGTTTGCTACATACCTGGATGGTTTTAGAACAGTAATGGCCTCCTCTTTCTTGCTGATACTTCATCAAAGCCTCTGCGGCTTTTCTCTCTTCCAGAGCTTGGTGCAGGAAGAACTTCGAAACATTTGGTAGAGCCACATGCGATTGATCAAAGTATTCACCCTAAAAGAACAAAAACAAGAAAACCACCCAGATTGTTAAGATTTGCTAGAAGCATGGCTTTGTCAGAATCCAGGAGACTCTTCCAATGGAACTTTTTCTACCAGCTCTCCCTTTGAAGATCTTCATCCAAATTTCTACGATACAGTAAGTTACAGTGTCTTTAGTAAAAAAAAAAAAAAAATCTTTTTTACTTCTATTATAAATCCTTCTGGCTTTTTATTCTAGACAGGTAACTGTAGTACTGATATAGTACCCTTGTTTATCTCTACTGACGTTCTCTCTCATTAGCAGAGATCCTTGGAACACAAGTAATTTTTAAGGCAGAGTCCTAGGATAGGGAACATAGGTGAAAAATAAGCTTTCAAAGCTATTAAGATGAGGCAAATACAAAAGAGAACAAGCATAATTTTGCATCTTTGTCTAGTTCCAACCCCCCTTGCCATGGGCAGGGCAGCCCCTCACCAGCTCAGGCTGCCCAGAGCCCCATCCAACCTGGCCTTGTATACCTCCACGAATGGGGAATCCGCAGCTTCTCTGGGCTACCTGTGCCAGTGCCTCACCGCCCTCTGAGTAAAAAGTTTCTTCTTAACATCTGACCTAATTTTCTCCTCTTTTAGTTTAAAGCCATACCTGCCTGTCCTATCACTATCAAACTGTGTAAAAAGCCAGTCCTCCTCCTGCTTGTATGCTCCCTTCGAGTACTGGAAGGCTGCAGTGAGGTCTCCTCTCCACACTGAGCAAGCCCAACTCCCTCAGCCTTTCTTCATAGCAGAGGTGCCTCAGTGGAACTGAGGGAGCTACAACATTGTGATCTGCTAGTTCCCTAAATCTGCATATGCAGTACAGCACAGCTTTTGCTTCTTGCACATGCTCTGGGCTGGAGCTCTGCTGTATGCTTGTAGCCCAGGAGGGATAGAGGACAAATGTGTGCGCCCCAACCCTGGAGGCACTCAAGGCCAGGCTGGATGGGGCCCTGGGCAGCCTGATTTATCTGCTGGGAGGCAGCCCTGCCCACGGCATGGGACTGGAGGTGGGTGGGATGTGAGGTCCCTTCCAAGTAAGCCATCCGTGTTGCTCATCTCTTTAGAAAAAACGCAGAAAAGTTACGCACGCAAGATGGAGTTTTATTATTTTGATAACCACCTGGAACACTGCAACCTGTGCGTGACAATAAAGCATTCGAGAGCAGGGCCACGCTGGAATGTCGTATTAACAACATTCATTGTGGTATGTGCATGATCCTTTCCGTGCACTCACTATCACGTTGCTCTTCACAGAAGGGCTGAGATTCGATGTTTATAGCGAGTTCCTTGGCACATTGCGCTCATGGCTTCATGGAGGGAAAGCTACCATGCCTGCTCAACTGCTAAGGTAAATATGTTATGTATGTTATTAACTGCTTCTTAGGATGTTAACCTTTTGAAGTTTCATTTATCTGTGGTCTGTTCCTGACTGCGCAGCACCCACCCCCTATCCCTACCAGCCCCCAGTGTCACCCACCGCCCGGCCCCCAGCCCTCCCCCCCGCCTTACCAACGCCTGCAGGCTGTAGGCGAGCTCCAGCAGGGCGCCGGTCACCCCGCACAGGCCCTCCTCCACGGCGGTCGGGAAGCTCTGCCTCACGCGGCTTCCAGGCAGCGGGCGGTGCGCCGGGCAGGCGGGCAGCGTGACGCGGGGCCGCTTGGAGCGCGGCTCGGCCATGGCGGGCGCCGCCATGGGGCAGCCGCGCCGCCCCGCCGCAACGCCTGATATAGCGGCGGGCACCTGGGCCGCACCTCGCCTCCGCCCGCCTCCCGCCCGACCGGGGGAGGAGGGAGCCGCGGCGCCGCCATTTTGTGCGTGCCCGTGGGTGGCGCGCCCCGAGCCCCGCGGGCCTCGTCCGCTCCGCCTGTTGCTGGCTGCGGGGTCGCGTCAGGTGTCCTAGCGGCGCTTCTCGGTTTGTACGGTAGCTGCCAAAGGCAGGCTCCTGGCTCCTTCAGCCGCCTTGTCGTGTAGGTGCAACTCCGGGTGCTATTCCTTGAGCGTTTGGCTTCAACACATAGGAGCTGCTGGAGTGGAAATGTGACTCAACGCCCTTCAAATGGGATAACTTTCTGTTCAGTGACCTTCTGCTGAGTCAGCTCAATCCTGCGTGCTGCTGGTGCAGTATTTTTTAGCAGATTATTCTGCTCCCTCACAAACCTGTTCCTAAGGACTAAGGGTAGTGTTGTTACCCTGTTGCACACTTTAATTGTTATTGGATCTGACTGCCCATCACCAGAGAGCTGGTGGTACAGGGGTGTGAGAGCTGCTCGGCTGAAACCTGCCTATTTTCGGTTTGGTGCCTCCATCTTCTGCGGTATTCTGCCCTCGTTGTTTAATGTAACTTATCATATTTTGATGCTTAGAATCACAGAATGGTTTGGGTTGGTGGGGATCTTAAAGCCCACCCAGCCCCAACCCCTGCCGTGGGCAGGGCTGCCCCCCACCAGCTCAGGCTGCCCAGGGCCCCATCCAACCCAGCCTTGAGCCCCTCCAGGGTTAGGGCACCCAGAGCTTCTCTGGGCAGCCTGTGCCAGCGCCTCACCACCCTCTGAGGAAAGAGTTTCTCCCTAATATATCACCTAGTTTCTCCCCTCTTCTAGTTTAAAACTGTTCCCCACTGCCTGTCACTGTCTGCACATGTTGAAACTTGCTCTCCCTCCTGTTTATAATGTATTCACAGTTCAACAGTGGACTTGCTTGGAAGATTCCCAGTACAGATCCTGCTTTTAGCTGTGGCCCTAGGGACTTCAGGGAGGATGTTCTTTGGACAGTTACTGTTTAGCTTTGTCTACTCCAGCTGTCAGGGTTTTAGCTAGTAAAACAGTTACTTGTGATTTACAAATTCCAGGATAATTCACTGACACAGAAAGCCAACCATATCCTGGGCTGCATCAAAAGGAGCGTGGTCAGAAAGGCAAGGGAGGTGATCCTGCTCCTCTACTCTGCGCTGGTGAGACCTCACCTGGAGTGCTGTGTCCAGATGTGGAGTCCTCAGTACAGGAGAGATGTGGATCTCTTAGAGCGCATCCAGAGGAGGGCCACAAAAATGATTGGAGGGATGGAACACCTCCCCTACAAGGACAGGCTGAGAGAGCTGGGGCAGTTCAGCCTGGAGAAGAGAAGGTTCTGGGGGGACCTGGTGGCGGCCTTTCAGTATCTAAAGAGGGTCTCTAAGAAGGAAGGAGACAGGCTCTTCAGCAGCGTCTGTTGTGATAGGACAAGGGGAGATGGTTTCAAACTAAAAGAAGGGAGATTCAGAATGGATGTAAAGAAAAAGGTTTTTTTACAGTTAGGGTAATGAGGCACTGGAGTAAGTTGCCCCATGAGCTGGTGGATGCCCTGCCCTTGGAGACACTGAAGGTCAGGCAGGATGGGGCTCTAAGCACTTGATCTAGCGTAGGTGTCCGTGCTCATTGCAGGGGAGTTGGACTAGATGGCATTTAAGGGTCCCTTCCAACTCAAATGTTTCTATGTTTCTGTAATTTGAAATGTGAATTCAAAGCAGAAAACCAATTAGTACCTCTGGAGAAAATTGTAGTTTGTTTTGTTTGGTGGGCCTTTATGTTCAATTTCTGAGTGTATTAGTGCATACGTACTTATATCTGTATTGGTAGACTTGATCACATGCTGTCTTTTGGAAGTTCGAGTCTTAAGTTATCCCGTGGCAGTGATGAATTAAGACATAAAAACATTTCTTAAAGCCATATATGAAGCATGGGCCTGATCTGGCTCCAGATTTCCTTAATTCCAAATATTCCTTGACTCCTTGTTTTATGAGAGCACCATTCAGTTTGTTTTGCTTTCTGCCTCATAGAACTAAAGGAAACAAGTCGTTTCTACTGCAATTTTATTTATTATGGAAAAAAACCCATTACAAAGTAACCTAGGGGTTCTTGCTTCGCAGGGTGGGATGGTGTCACATGCTGATAGTATCTGGACTGTGGACAGTACCATCTGTTCCAAAAACATGTAATCTCAAATCTTGATTTTTAAGTAATGCTGTATCCTAGGAGACAAATGCCTTGTTCAAATTTTTAGTTAGCTACAACATTACAGCATGGCCTGGAATAAGGGCAACTATCTGCTATCAGGTAGGGGCTTTTAAGGTAGGTGGACTGTTGGTCAACTGCACTAACCCGAGGGGAAAGCTTTAGTTATCTCTTCCAAACTATGCTTTAGAAAAGTTATTAGTCACTTGGGATAACATTGTCCATAAATGACTTTCAATACAAGTGAATCAACTTCAGAACCTTATTCCCACAAGTCTTGAAGTATGAAGGTGCCTTACAAGATTCCTGAATGAACAGATGCTGTTGGAGTGGCAGGGGCTGGATGCTGAGGGAGAGCAAGAGCAGATAGTTCTGTGCAAACCGTTGCGCACAGGGGCTCTGTAAACAGGATTGGTGACAAGATTGGCCCTCCTTATTCTCATAATCCAGGATTATTTAAATGTGTTACGTTAGGCACATGCTTCAGTTTATTTCTATGATTTGGGATGATATAGACAGAACACATTTTAAAGTGTTCGAAGTGGTATGGCAGAGTGGGAAGCCAAGCAACCACAGCATGGTATGCAGAAGTGCAGTTCATGTTCCAGAAAAAGAAGCTCTCGTACATCGTGTCCCTCCTGTGAATTCGTTGGCTGAGTGTAGCAGAGAGGACAGAGTTATTGTCAAAGGGCTTCAGCAGTCATCTGAAAATACTTTTTCTGCTAAGAGAGGTTTGCAAATATTTAATTGAATCTGGCTGCTTTCTGCCTTGACTCTGTCATTTAAAGCTGTGTTTTGTTATCTGGAGATCACATTGTCTGTTCTTTAACCACAGGTAGCAAAAATAGTGGCTGTTGCTTCTGTCCAGCCACTATCTGTTAGCTGCTTTCTAGCTGTGTGCTTCGTAAGTGATATATCAAATGCTAGCAAATATTTTTCATATGTGATCATTCAGTGCCCAACAATAGCAATAATGAAGATTGAAGGCTACATGAGGAAAAAGCTGTAAATAAGTGTATGATACATATGCCTGTAAATTAGCCTTCTTCATTCATGATTTTATTTCATAATTAAGTGAAACCTAAGCTCTCTGGCAGGAAATGGAGAATGATTCATATGAGCACCCGTGAATTCGCAATCTCTTCTATTGGACATGAAGTCACTTTAGCCATTTATCCATATGCTTTGCTATGCTCAACAGGTGCTTCATTTCACTGTTTTGTCTGATCCCACTGTTTTATTTCCCGTTTTCCATGGAAGAAAAGCCAGCAAGACTTCAGAGTTATTTCTTTGCCTTTTTGTTCTGTATGACTCATAGAGTTAAAAAAGCAGCCTGAAATCTGGGCTTTCTTTAAAAATGGTCTTACAGTAAGAGTAGTCATCAGCAAAACATGGGGTGGCCCTGGGATGACTGTAGCCCCGTGACTGAGCTGCGAGGTGGTCATTTTGGAATACGTTTTTTATTTTTGTGTCTCTGAGGAAATGTAAAGTGTTCAGGAAGGTTCGCTTTGCTGTAATGCTGTGAAATCGGTGTGCTTTAGTGATATAAGATAAGAGCTTCTCAAAAGTGCAAGCTGGAATGTAATTCCTCTGAAGTGAGCATCTTGTCCTCGATAGAGCAGACAGGAGCCTATTTTTGGGGCTTGTATGTCCTGAACATTACTATGTGACTATGCAGTAACTACTGTTTATGTATTCCATTTACTAAAGCCGGGTATCACACTAAAATCCTATATGCAAACACTTGCATTCATTTTGAAGTCATTTTTGAAGTTTATTTTTCTGGAACTTGCCTCAAATACTCCAAAGCTTTGTTTTCCATTGCTTTCCTTTTCTGGAGAGTAGGAGCTCTATTTTCTTCTGTTCAGTGATATTTTTGCATGTGCAAAACATCAATTATTGCAGTGTTAGAAGCCAGTTGAGGTGTAAGAGGATGTTTTTCAGTTGTCATGGAATGTCTTGTTGACCATCATCCTGTTTTCCCACTTTGCATCAGTAGCTGGATAAAATTGTGACACTGTTTGCAGCTGTGATGTAAGCTTTATCTGGGTTAGTTTAGTTCCGTGGGCTGCTTTTATTTAAGTCTGCATCACATGGGCATGGAGAATTTGGCTGATCCCTCTTTCTTCTTTTGCAATGAAGCTCATTCTTAAAGAACTTTCCAAATGCTATAATTGAAACCACTGTGTTACTTAAAGAAATCTTTGAAACTTTGCTGATTAAAATCTGTCCTTCAAACAGAATATACTCATTAGCATGTCTGTCCTGTGTCTAGAACAGACACAGAAGACAAGCTTGTAGGAGTTTCTGAAATGCAAGCAAAGCTTGTCTTTAAGCTTGTGTCACAGGGAAGGTCTAGGTTTCCTAATTCATGCTGTTTCCTCTTTGCAGTACCTAAACGAGGATCTCTGTAATTAATGCTGTCTTTTCCCTTCCTGCAGAAGAGTTCACTTCAGGTGGCCTGGAGAAGAGACAAGGCAGCTTTGGCTTGTCCTTGGCAGGCTGAGTACAGGCTGTGTTGGAGCCTCTGTGACTGTGTGCGTGCTCATAGCCTCCTTAATGCTGGCTCCTCTGGTAAAACTGCGCTGTAGACACTAACTTGTGACTACCAGGTGTATAGCTTCATTTTCTTTTAAGCACATGTCACTCTTTCCAAAGTAGTGTTACATTTTGGCGATTCACCTACACCAAGTTTCCTCCCCAGTCTGTCCTCCTGTGAGATGCTGCAATTGTTATTTCAAGTTATATTTAAAAAAGCATTGGGCAGCAAGCTTAGGGCTCATCAGTGCGATCTGTCCATGGTACGTTGTAATTCCAGTCACTTATTGGAGGTTGAAGCTACTGGGTCTTAGTGCTGGAGCAAGTATAAAGGGATTCTGAGGAATTTCTGAAAACACGTGGTGTGCCCCAGGCAATGTGTTACATAACGGGTTTGTGCAATTCCCAACTGCCTGGAGTCTCTCACGGTTTGTATCCCTCACCCTTCTTGTTCTGCCTTCCTTTCCACAGATATGAATAAGAATCTGTGCTTGTTTTTGGACAAATGAGAAAATAAGACTTGACGTTTTGGAAAAGGCGCTGCCCTTCTCTGGTACAGTCTGTGCCATTGAAGTCAGTGGCTGCAGGTAATGCCTTCCAGGCAGTGTGAACTCTGGTAGGTGCATTCTGTGCTCAGCAGCCCTTGAAAGAGCATCAGATGTCTTTGAGATGAGCGTGAGCAGATGCACTCTGCTTGTTCACAACGTTTGGGGCTGCAGTAATATTTGCCAGTAGTAAACCACGTCTCCTGATGAAGGTCCAGAAACCCTGTATTGTCTTGCTGCTGTATGATGCTGACAATCAATGTTCATAGACCCCCTGCTGGTACCAAGAGCACCTGCTTCCTAAATGTAGGTACTCCAGGGAGTTGAATGGTTTGACCAATGCCATTTGCTAGTTGGCTAACAAGAGAAGACATTGAGGCCGCAGTTGTGGTGAGAGATGTGCAAGATGTTGATGTGAAGCTGAGCAAAAAATGATTAAAAAGTTTTTTTGAAACTTCAACACGTATATTCATCAGGTAAATGTTTTAAATTTTGGATTCTTATGGATTCATACAAGAGCAGCCCTGTGGAGACGGACTTGGTGGTCCTGATGGACAAAAAGCCGGACATGAGCCAGCGGTGTGCTCTTGCAGCCCAGCAGGCCAACTGTATCCTGAGCTGCATCAACAGAGGGGTGGCAGCAGGGAGAGGGAGAAGATTTTCCCTCTCTGCTCAGCCCTCTTGAGGCCCCATCTGGAGTACTGTGTCCAGGCCTGGGGCCCCCAGTACAGGAAAGATGTGGAGCTGTTGGAGTGGGTCCAGAGGAGGGCCACAAAGATGATCAGAGGGCTGGAGCACCTCTGCTATGAAGAAAGGTTGAGTTGAGGGAGTTGGGCTTGTTTAGCTTGGAGAAGAGAATGCTCCAGTGGCACGTCATTGCAGCCTTCCAGTACATGAAGGGAGTGTACAAGCAGGAGGGGAACCAACTTTTTAACATGGTCTGATAGTGAGAGAACAAGGTGGAATGGCTTAAAACCAAAAGACATGAGATTTAGGTTATATATTAGGAAGAAGTTTTTTACTCAGAGTGGTGAGGCCCTGGCACAGGCTGCCAGGAAAGGCTGTGGATGCCCCATCCCTGTAGGCGTACAAGGCCAGGCTGGATGGGGCCCTGGGCAGCCTGATGTGGTGGGGGACAGCCCTGCCCACAGAGGGGCAGTTGGAACTAGATGGTCTTTAAGGTCCCTTCCAACCCAAGCCAGTCGATGATTTTATGATTTAGTGGAGGTGAATCAGACAGAATAGAAGGGGATAACTTCCCTCAAACATCACAGACCTTAAAGGCTATGCTAAACTCCAGCGAAGTGAAGGTTTAGATCTTTAGGATATCCATTTCCCTATCATGTTTTGCCTAATTTTAATGATTTTCAATATATTGTAAGTTTCTTTACAGTGTTGGGTGTTAGATTGTTGTCTGTTTGTGGCAAACCCGTCTGTGCCAGTCTGCAAGGTTCAGACAAATTGATTTTGATTTCGGTATCTTTGTGCAGAGGACCTGTTGATTTGGGCGTTAGCCTGATTTCCTCCTAATTATGAGATACAACATGGGGTGGGTGGATCTGGCTCATGTCACTTGAGGCAACCAGCAGCATTAACTGGTAGTCTTGGAAACTTACTCTGGTCTGCAGGACTCTGTGGCATTGCCCACAGCGGTGCAGTGAAGGGCTTTCCTTCTTGACTTTTTAAACCACTAGCTTCCATTGCTACCATTTGTATAATTCAGAAATTACTGTGCTGAGCATTTAACACTTTCACGGAACCGTTTGTTCTCTGCTTGAAATCCTGCATACCAAGCACCTGCCTGAGGCACAGACAAAAAACTTAGCTTCGATACTCCAGAAAGGGTTGCATAAATCCTGTGCAGCTGGTCTGCGTAAAATGTGCTCAGTGACAGCACGCCACGGAGAGGGTTCTGAGGTTTAGGGAAAGTTCTGGGTCTGTCAAATGCTGGGAGGGTCTTACTGCTTGTGCTCTGTGGGGCAGTGACATAGCAGTATCAGACTGCTCAGCATCAAGTGTGCAATCGCTATGCGGTTCCCTCAGGCATATGTGTGGACAAAACAGATGCATAACTGGGCCACATTGCCTTCTTTTGTATATTTAGATATGCTTTGATATTTTCCAACTTTGGAGCTGTGGTTAAAGCCTCAAAGGGAGTCCAGGAGTCCGCAGCAGCTGAGCCCATGTTTCTAGCCCCAGGCGTTCCTGTGCCGTGCTGTGAGTGTGGTGAGCAAATGGTGTCAGTAAGCCTGAACTGCAGTGTTTGTCAAGGGAAATTCTCTGAGTCTTATTTAAATGCTAAAGCCAACACAGTAGCACTGACACTTGTGTGTATTGGTGGTGAGGTCAGTGACTGTTATGGATTTGAGACTGTTTTTTCTGCCTGTGCCATTCTGGCCACCAGCTCTGCTCCTTGAACTGACTCTGCTTTGCTTCTTTCTGTAACATAATCCAGCTGGGACGTGGTCCCAAGTGGAAAGTGACTCAAACCAGTCAAACCTCAGAAGGTCACGAATGAACAGAGGTGTGGTTCAGGGAAATAAATGTTAGAATACAAAGTTAGGGAATTTGTGACCGGTGAATACGAGCAGCTTATAGCAAGGTCATGTTTTCCCCTAACAGAGCGTTGTGAGCACTTTGGAAAGCCTACTTTTGCTCATGTTTTATGGGCAGAGTGCTCCTGGCAGTGTCCTGCAGGGCTGCCTATGTGAGTCCTGCTCTGTGCTTGGGCTGGAGAGAGCTCCCCGGTTCTCCTGAAACAGGCACCAGGGTCACTGCCAGGAGTGAGACGTGATGTGTGAAACTGTTGTATAGAGCTCGGCATGGCAGCACTCAGAAAGGAAAAATCTTGGAGGCTTTCATTAATCGAAACCTATTGGTAAGATGCTGAAAAGACAAATACAGATTTGTACACATTACATCATAAATCAGCTTCCAGTAAAACGAGATAAGAAAATTTTCCTTAGAGCCAGCTGAGCCAATAGCTGCTTCTGGTAGGGTTTCCTGCACGGTTCCCAGGTCATTTTGTCATGGCCATAGATTGAAATAATGCATTGGGCTACTGGACCACTCGCCAGAGCAAGTATGTGGCCATTCTTGTAATGCCTGGGCCGACAGACTTCTCTTAAGGGGCTGGGAGGGGTTTTGTTTGATGTGTCCCAGAATGGGATCGTCCATGTTTCTGTGAAAGGATGCTCGTGGTCTGGACTCTGGGTTGCAAGCAGGACTGAGGGACGCGTCTTGTGTGGCAGCAGTAAGGCCATGGTACATGGGCAGAGGAGAGTAGTGAAGTTTGCCATGTATAGCTTGTGACTTGTAGCTGTTTGCTTCGAAGCGAGGGACAGGAAGATTCCTTGTCCTTTTTAAAGGAAGATTCATGCAGAGCAAAGATAGGAGGTGAAAAGTTCTGAGGAAAACCAAAAAGAGAAGAGAAGCAGCACTAAGAGTGGGCCAAATCTTTCACTGGTGCGTATGAGCATTACTCATACAACTTCAGTGCTTGAACTGAGCATGTACCAGCTGAGGACCTGGCCCATAATGTTCTTTATAAAGGTCTGATTCCTCCCCAAATAGTTTTTCTCTCTCTCTTCAAAGAGGCACCTGTTGTTGGTGGAGCTGGTGATGATACCGGATTAGTGCACATGCGGTCAGCCCGCTTGGCCTCGGCCCTTTGGACCCAAAATGAACTCCAGCTGCTGTTGCCCGGAGCAGGTGCTTCATCCAGCCTGAGCAGCTGTTTGAATGCACACTGTCATGGCCAATAGGCGGGGTAAGTCCCCTGAACTGCCAGGGGGAGAACTGGTCAGCAGGAGGGATGGAAAAGGCACTGTGCCACAGAGATTTCTTGCTGGGTTTCTTATACCCAGCATTTAGCAGGGAGACAGTGTTGCAGCATATCATGGTGGAAATGGGAAACAGTGGCTGGCATTCTGCATGCAGCAAGCCCACATGACCCAGTGATGGATGCTGGTTCCCAAAATGAGTCTGGGAGACCTATAAAACAGCAGCAGGACCCTGACAAATGCTGGACCTGTAAGCTGCTGAATCTGTCTTGTCAGGTATGTGGCCATGTGTGAGACATTCAGAGGGCTGCTGGCGTCTAACAGTTGTGCAGTGTTTGCAGCCGTTGGTTCAGAGCTCCAGAGAGCTGCCTGGCAGAGGTGAGATAGGCACAGAGCAGCGTGCAGGGTGATATCTGTGAGATGCAACGGCTTTGGCTTCACACGCACGCTGCCAAAACCAGCAGCAAGGGAAGACGACAAAAGCAGAGAGAAACTGAGGTTAAGATGCAGCCACAGGAGTGCAGGGGACTGTGCCAGGTCAGTGGAGGGTGAGGAGATGTGTGGGCATTCAGAGATAAGGAAGGTTGGAAGGCAGCAGCCAGAGTTTGAGGAAGGAGTACAGAAAGGTAATGCCAAAGGTAGAGCAGTGGCAACCCAAGGAGGGCTAGAGCGAAGGGAGCAGGGCAAGGAAGCAGGTTTCTTCTTTCTACATTGCATCTGGTTTCGGTCAGATCCCATCAGCCAGGCTTCTCATTCTGCGTGCCTGTGCAGATTGCTCAAGCAAGCTGTCAGTGAACCCCCATATTTCGTTTTTCATTATAGTGTGGCCTAAGCCCGGGAGAAAAACTTGAATATTAGAGACCTCTCTTTGTCAGGAAATGGGATTTCCGCAGGTGCTCAGTTGCAAATGCTGTGCATGCTTCTAAGGCTTGGCACATGGCATTGCTAAATCCTGATTCAGAATGCAAGAATGTCTCATGGCCCCTGCCATGTAAACTGTTGTCCGCCCATGTTTGGAAGTCAGCCCTCGGTGATGGCACTAGACAAGTATGGGTGAAATGAGCAGCTTGGCTTCAGCACTGAGCAAGACTTGTTGAACATCGTTAAGTACAGATGGCCCAATTCACACTTTGAATAATGAATATTATGACTTTTTCTGCAGCTAGTGGTAAGAAGCTCGATGGTCTTTCTTCAGCCCCTTTCTGCCATCCCAGGATTTGAAAGAGTGACCAAGTATTTCATCCCTTCACAGGATTGGGGAAGCTTAGTAACTGTAATGCTGATACGGCATTACATAGAAAAACTCCAGATAGCCAAATACATTGATTTAAGGTCATCTATGTGGTGGCAGGGAAATTATTTCCATTTTGTTTTGCTTGCCACTTGGATTAGTTAGGTTATCCAGCTGACTTCAATTGTTTGTTCTTTTGAACTAAAAACTGTTTGTCCTGTTACAGACCTGTACACTTTCTGTCCCAGTGTAGTTCTTCCGTCAGGTACTCCTCCTGTATGTATTGCTTCCACACTAAAATTAGAGGCTTAGACAGAAAGCATCAGAAGCTCTCTGTACATGAAGGAAATACTCAAGGCTGTTAAAGAAATAGATGTATTAGAAATAGGTGGTATCTCTTCATTCTGTGCTCACAGCCCTTGGACTTGTCACTGGAAAGAAACATTGTGTGTGACTCTTAAAAGCGCATGAGGTCCGTCTGTGGAAAAGGAAGCCATTCTCCTGTTTATCATCCCTGTTTTTTTGCCATTCTCAGTAAATTGCATTTCCCCCGTGCCGCTGCAGGCTTATCAGCAGTAGTTCCCCACTGTCTCCTTATCTGCCCAGTAGCATGGCTGGGTGCTGCACACCGCCAGTAGTGCTTCACTGGGGATGGAGTGGTAAGTGTCGTCCTCCCTTCTTCCTCTGTACTCCTCTTCCCCAGCTTTCTTGTACTGTGGTATGAACACAGCAAAATGGAAGTGCAACTTTTTACTCCTTTTAGTGTGGTAAATCTGAAAAAAAACACCCTACCAAAAAAACCCACACTAAATGCCATTCTCAGAGTAGCCTAAGATCTATATTTAAATATAGCAGCACATTTAATCTCTCTTTCCAGAGATTTGTAACCATTTACATGTGGATAGAATTTTTTGGAGCACCTTCCTAACATTAGTTTAAATGGAATTAGGTACAAAGTAGCTTTGCAGGTCTGAGCTGTTATCAGAACGGTACGTGGCAATGTCTGACGTGAGGAACAACGGAGTGAAGCACTTCGGATGTTTCAAGTCATAATTTATTAATTGCTGGATTAAGACTAAGGAAGGAAAGAGCTTTTTAGCAGCCCTCCATGTTTTAGGCATCTGGAGAACAGAGTGTTTTACATCGTATGAGGCCCATGTTATGCTGTTGAGGAATTTGGAATTCAAGATCAAAAATACTGTAAGTGCCCTTTTACCATACAGCCGACAATTAGCTTGCTGCCAGTAAGAAAAACAATCATTAAGTGGCGAGTGAAAGTAGCATCAGAAATGGACCCTGACAGAGTGGCAACACACAGTTAGGCCGAGGGACATTCTTCACACCTGCTGTGGTGCATAACAGTAGCTGGCTGACTTAACCCGTGGCTCTACAAGCAGAGCATTGTGCTGTGACACAGCCTGGACAGCGATTGAATTACACACCGATTAGGTCTTGGGCTTCTCTCTGTCAGTGTGGACAATGAAGAATCAGAGAAGTGGACATGAGAGCTTTAGCAGGCCTTGTGCTCTCGAACGGAGGAGGATTAGTTTGTAAATGGTAAATTGTGTTGGGGCCAGCAGTCGTAAAACTGAGCTCTGCCCTTCTGCTGCCTCAAAGGGACAGGCTTTGCAGAAAACCCCTTCTCCCCCCTGCTTCGACCGCCTGCTGAGGTTTGGGGAGGGGTGGACGTGTAGACTCTGCTCCTCCTTTCTTCTGCCAAAGAAGTAAGAAGGCGCTGGTACATTCATGTGTATCTTGCCCATCACTGTCTCTTGCTATCTCCTGTTGGAAGGGGCATGGGATTAAACAAATCAGTCTTCTGCCATTTCCACACAGATGCAGAAGTTGTGGTATTTACCTCTTGCACTGAGGTGCTGCCGGCTTGTTCACTGCCTGGTGGAGGGTGTCCCCAAGAGCCGACTTAACCCAAAGTGTATCCTTTTTCGCAACTGAAGAGTTGCAAGTATTGCATCCTTTCCCTCTTGTCCTCCGCTCCCAAGTGGCTGCAGAGCCTGTGCTGTGCTCTTAGCTCACCCTGCAAAAGCTCCTTGAGAAGGGAGTTAGTGCAGAGCTGGCACAGAAGACTTCACATGTGACAGCAGTATCCTTCGGGTTTATTCTTGCTCTGATTCCACTGGGACCGGTTGCTCTACGCACAGGAACCAAAGGTGGCAGATCCTCTTACATCCTCTTCCAATTTTCAGTGGAAAGTCTATGTCGCATCAACCTCTTTGTTTTTTTGGAGAGGCTGAGCTTTCATTGTTTTAAGAAAAGCAGGTTAAACCCAAATAGGAGAAACAGCTGCATCATGTGTTGTGGTTGGGAGTACAGAGCATTCGCGTTCCATCTGATGTTGTGCTTCCACTCCCTGCACATACTAAATGTGACAGCTATTGGCACAAGTGTAGGCACAGAGATGGGCAGAACTCATTTGCAATGCCAGACATTTTCCTTATGGACTCATCCTGTTTTCTAGAACCAAAGATTCCCCTATGGTAAAGCTGACATCTTAAAGCATTGTAGGAGGTGGAAGGATGTGACTGCACTTGACCTGAACTCGAATTAGGTATGTCTGTGATTCTGTAGCTATCTTGAAGTTTGCCAGTGAGCAACAAAGTTTATGATAAATGAAAATATGACTTCTTAATCTGCAAGTACAAAAAAGTAAACAACCCAGCCTAAAAAATCCTATCTTTCTTTAAAAATCCTTAACTTTCAAATAATATGAAGGCATACTGACCCTGTATCGTCACAGTGAAATTCAGCAGGGGTGTTCTTATGAGTGGACTAAGAATATAGATCTGATTGCATATATGGACAACTATTTTCCTCCAGTATTCCTTGCTACTGTAATAAACAATGCCATCTCTCCCTACAGACTTTATCTCATCTGTTCATAATGTTGGCATTTTTGTTGTTTGAGCTGGGAAGCAATGAATATCAAAATACTGTAAGATTGTAAAAGGGGCTTTTTGGTTATGCCATTTAAAAATAATTCTTTGTGTTCTCTAGTTGGAACTGAGAAAAAAATATTTATATTTCATATTCCTAAAAGCAGTAGCAGATTTACCGCACCAGTTCAGAGTAATTTGTTCATACACTGCAAGTTCCAGAAAATCCCAGAAATCCAGAAAATTATCAGTACTTCCCAAAAGGTGCTCACAATTGTGTGTGAAGTTTGCTTGGGTTGGCTGGTTGTTTTTTTTTATTTGTTTGTTTTTTAAAGCTCACTAAAAAGTCATACATGGGCTGAATTCAGCTGACACAGTCAGTATGGGTTGCTGATGGTTCGCTTTCAAAAACAGGGAAATAGAGAAAAATTGAGAGTTATTCCGAATAGCCACTGTTTTGTTCAACGTGGAATATTTCAAAGGTAAGTTTTAAAGAAAAACAATGAAAAATAGTCATTCACCAGTGCTGATACAGGATTGACAGAGGTTAACGCCACTGACATCATGCTGGAACTGTATAGCATTTTGTCAGTGGTTATTAATGCCCTGCTGCTGGGAGACAGACAGTGCCAGCTGCCAGTTGGTGCGGTGCTTCTCTGCGGGTGCGCCTCAGCCTCTGCTCCAAAAGGAGGGAGGCACTGTGAGTGTCAGAGGATCTGCTCCCTGCCTAGTCATCGCTCCTCTGGCACAGGAGGAGAGGAGATGGTGCTACAGAGCCGTGTTCAGAAGGCACGGATGGCTTGTGTCACTCAGATCTTCAAGACTAAAGACCTTTGGAAGGAAACAAAGCTGGAAATTCAGACGAATGTGTGTGGGAATTGTGTCATTAGGCTTGGGAAGAAGCCTGTGTTCATTTAAGAGTGCCTTAGAGTTTTGGACACCAGTGGAAAGAAGTCGGAAATGGCATGGAGTGAAGGAGTAAAGCCCTTGAGAGGAAGGGGAAGGAACTTTGTAATGGCAGAATGATGTTGAATATGGAGCAATTAATTATCTTTGACTATATCATATTCATTATACATCCAGATGTGTAGGTTTAGCTCACTCACTTGGGGCTAGCTATTACTTTGTGTAATACCTTTCAATTACATCCACCATAAGGGAATGAAACAGATCTGTAAAGGTGCAGTACATCAGTGTAGCGTATCAAATTGAGGGAGGCATTTTTAGCAGTCTGTACCAAACACCGGTTTAAGCCAATGTTAGATTATTCCTTAAGTGTATCGCTATTATGACAAATCTGAAAGGAGCTAAAAGCATTTCAGTAGATGAAGGAAAGGAAACTTTTATTTCCTTTCCCACAGCCTGGAACCAAAGCAGGACAGTCAGCTAGGCTTACACAGCGCGGCCTCGTACCACGCAAGCACCCTCTGGGCAATGTGAGCGGAATGCTCAAAGAAGCTGGGGGTCCTGCAGAAGGACCAGCTCACTGGGCCGCTCCACGTTGTGCAGCCTCCACATCTGTAAAAGCTGAAGATGCTAAGGCTAGGGAAAGTTCTGGCTGCCTCCATCTAGTAGGTTCCACTGGGGTTTTTTTTTTTTTTGCTCCCAATTGGTTTTTGTAGAACAGATTTGTCACTACAGGTGTAAAAAGCTATGTGTGTATGTTCCAGCGAAAGCCCTTGCAGTGCTAACTCAGATCATGAGATTTTGAAGGAATCATTTGCGCACCAGTGATTTTTCTTAAAAAAAAAAAGATAATTATGTCACCTAAATGGTAAACTGACGTATATCATCTGCATTATTTCCAGTTTATACCTCAAAAGAAGCAGGTATTTCATATGGCAAGGCAGGGCTGTGGAGCTGTTGATGGCTCTGGAATTGAAAGAGCTATTTCAAAAAGACTGTGACTCTGAAGAGTGGACATTGAGAGGCAGCCCCTGTTGGTTTTAACTTTGATGCTGGTGCTGATTTGAGCAGGAGGCTGGACTAAATGACATCCCAACTTGAATTATTCTGTACTCAGAAAGGAAACAGTCCCCTAATTCTGGTTCAGATCATTTTATTAAGCTCCTGTGAAATCCACTCGATCTAGGTTTTATGTTACAGTTTTCACTTGGATGTCTATGTCTTTATTTACTGTCTGAGGATCAGCATTATGGAGGAGATTGCAACTGTAGTTCTCACAGAGGAATATGTAAAGGAAAGCCATGAATAATACATTGGGATTGTTCAGCAGTGATAGGCCTGATGGTCCAAGGACATGGTGATGACAACTGCAGTCTGATGTGCCACACAGTCTGTTGTATTCTCTTTGGTACTAAGAAAAAAAACCACATCATTGCTTACAGATCTTTTTTAAAAGAGAAGATGAACGTTTGAGTGCATGAACCTCAGGTTTGGGAACACAATTTCATTTTTAGTTTTGTGCACCAATAATTTATTAGAATTAAATGGAAAAATCCATGTAATATTCTACATGTGCTTACCAATTATTTAGCTTAATACCCGAACAGTGACTTGTATGGACAACTTCTGTGGTCACTTTTACAGAGTTCCCTATACAAGTAGTCTTCAGTCAGTTGCCTAATCCTCGTTGCATCATCGCACACCAAACCAGCAGGAGCAGCAGCTGGAGAAGAGTGGTTATTCCCCTCCACACAGCGCCTGAGAGATGGCATCTGAAGCATCATGGTCTTCCTGGTACAAGATAGACATTGTCGTGCTGGAACAGGCCACCACAGAGGTGAGGGACTGGAGTACACGCAACACCCAGAGCTGGGCCTGTTCAGCCTGGAGAAGAGAAGGCAGAGGGGACATCTTGTCTACCACCGCCTACAGCCACCTGCTGGGGGGGTACATGGGAGGTAAGGGCTGGGCATGGACAGAGAAAGAGGTAACAGACCCACCCTAGTTTGAGCAAGGGAATTTCCAGCTGGATGCTGGAGAAAAGTATTCCTCAAGGGCATGCTGAGCTTTGGAGCGGGGGCCCAGAGAAAAGGTGGAATCATTTTAATGGTAGTTACTTAAAATAACTCATTGTTCTTTCCAGTAGCCCAAACTTTTCTGGTAATTATAAAAATATATAGTAAAAAATTGCCTAACTCCAAACATGACTCTTTTGAAGAGCTGCAGAGAGAAAAAAAACCATTGGAATTCTGTATTTCTCCAAGAGGCTCTTACCCATTGACCTCTTAGCATTTGCTTACTCCTGTATTCTGCTGGTAAATAACATTTGCAAGATCTCAGTTGCAGACCAGGCTTTCCATTTGAAATTAATATCTCTGGGGACCAAACAAAAGCAGAATTAACCCACAGAAGCCCCTGCTCTCTCAGCACAACCAGCGTAGCACACTTCAGTGCAGAGCAGCCCGCACCACCTGGAATGTTTCATTGCTCCTCAAGTTTTTTATAAGTTATTCACTTGTTCTCAGGAGAATATTTTGGGGCAGTCATCAGGCTTGTATTTTGTGTGATTAACTCTTTGACATTTGAATTATTGTGTAGTAAGTAATACTGGCACCAGAAAGAAAAGAAAAAAAGTAGTAAAAGTTAAAGAACACTAGCAGCGCAGCTAGCTGCAGGTGGCTCCTTTGGTTCTCTCCCAGCTGTGTCACAGACGAGGTTCACCTGAGCTCTCCCTCCCCAGCCAGCCCTCCAGAAGCAGCCTGAGGCCATCCCCAGACATGGTGTTTGGTATCTCAGTCAGCTTTGTGCATCTGAGGCTATCGCAGAAGGGGAAGGGGATCGGGATGGGGATGAGTTGGAAGTCAGGCATATGGCTGGGTGCTTGCTTGGAACCCAGCACAGACCCCTGTGTGCTGTGGTGAGCACTGGGCCCAGCACTGCCCCCAGCACTGCCCCACCCAACTGCACAGCTGCAGGCAATTGGGCTTGATGGCTGCAGGGATAGGGGCACAGCAGCTTCCTCAGCAGGACAGAGCAGGGCTGGTCTTGGTGGAAGAGAGATGGCTGAAGGCTGTGGCTCTTGAGGATCAGCATCTAAAAGGTATGCCCTCCTAAAGTGATAATTGGTGGGTGTGGGATTATTTCTGGTGGGTGTGATGGCAATATGTTCTTGGGGGCTGCTGCTTCAAGTTGTTGCTGGGTGGGGCTCTGTGTGTTGGGATGAATTGAGTGTTGTCCCTAATGTAGGGGGGCTCCTGTTGTTTTATGTTGTTGGTTTTTTTTTCCCTGGAGAGGATGGCACTTGCGAGTCTGTTATTAAAACAGGAACAGTAGGGACTTCGTAATAAACTCTCATTTGTGTGCTTGCTGTATAGAGATGGATAACTGACTCAATCTGGGAGAGTAGTAGCATGAGCCTTGCCTAAATAAGTTGTTTTTGGAGTCCTTTTCCTGGAGACACAGTGTTTCTTAAATGGCTTCATTTAAATTAATTCTAGGAGCATTACTATGAAAAAAGGAAACAAGTTCTCCTTGTCCTGCTTTCTTTTCTGCCCCTCCTCACAAAGTGTACTCCCTGTGGTCTTGTAGCAGGCATGTTAATTTGGCCTGGGCTCCTGGATGAGGTGTGGTGTCGAGTTCCTCCTAATTAAAGGTGGAAGCTTCAGCTGTGAACAAGCTGCAAAACTGTTCACGCTATGAAGGAAATGAGGGGAACTCTTCTCCACATCTTCAGCTCTCAGTGAAGAATGCCTACACGGGAGGGTCAGGCCCAAGGCTGGGAGTGGGGCTGGCTGCTGGGTGGTGCTCCAAAGCTCATATTCTGTTGGGGGCTGCCAGGGAGTGAGTGGGCTTTGACTGCAGTTTTCACCTTGCAAAGGACTCTAAGGAATGCTGCTTTTTCGTGTACTTGTTATAAATGATGTGGGAGGAAGTGGAGGGATCTTTCTATGTAGATGGACAGAGTATCTGGAAGCAGTGTGTGAACTGGGCTTAAAGAACAACGTAACAAGCTTGTAGCTGAGCACAGCCGTCCCTGGCTCTGAATCTGCACGTGTGCTGTCATCAAGCTGTAGAACAGTGTCCATTAAGGACTGGATAGGATCGTGGTCTCTCATGTTTAAGGAGGAGGGTGGCTTCTCTCCTTCAGACTCCTTTTTGCTTTAAAAATAGAGGGCAAGTTCCCCCTGCCGCAGCCCCGTGGGGATGAGCTGCGCATCAGGCTGATCTGTGAACTCAGAGCACATCCGATCCGTGCGGCGGTGCTGGCCGCCGGGCCCTGGGCTCCACCTGAGTAACTAGAGCGTGCTCGTCAATCAGGGCCGGGCATTCCTCCCTGACAGCTCCCCAGTGCCCTACTGCGCTGGGCCTGTGCTCGCCATCAGTGCCTTGCACAAACATGTCCTGCTTTGAAGGAGAGCCGCCCTGGGAACAAACAGCACGCTGCCACCGAGGGGCCACACAAATTCAAGAGCTGTTAGGAAGGGGGAAGGAGGAGCTCTTGATGTCTGTCCCTACCAGGCACCTGTGGAAAGGAAACAGCTAATGCTAGGTCACATTCCTTTTGAGGTGAAATAGTCAAATGCGGATGTGATCGTTTTCTATTCTGTGCAATACCTTGAGATGAGTTCTGGGCTACTCTTGCCCCTCCCCAGCCCTTCTGCGTGTGCTCCCAGGTGTTAAGTGCCTGACCCAGCCGCTGACGATCCCACCTGTGTGCTGCTCTGGTTCAGGGGGAGTTCCCCCTCCAAGAGTCACTTGATAGGGTGTAATCCTGTAAGATGCTCAGCAGAGAAGCCGATATAGTAAAGTATTTTTGCAGATGCTTAATTTTCACTAAGTGGGCCTTTTATGTGGGTGGGAGCATTCACGTGCTTAAAGTTAAGCATGTGCTTAAGTGCTTTCTTGGATCAGGGCCCAGTGCTTATAGCTGGGGTGCCCTGCTGCTCTCAAGTAACCAGTGGTGCTTGGGACCCCCAGGCTGCGGGGCTACTGACAGAGCTGTGACTGATAAGCGCTGGGTGCTAAATGTTAGACGGTCTCACTGTAATGAACCTGTGAGGTTTGGTTGTGCTGTGAGCTTTGTGCCCTGCCGGGGACTAGTTGAGAATTATTCTCATGCGCAGACTTGTCAGAAACAGCTTTTTTTTTTTTTTATGTTGACTTCAGACTAGCTTTTACAATGCACTTTCTCTTCTGTTCAAGAGCACATGCTATGGTATCTTCTGCTTTGATCCCAGCGCCCTGTTTTCAAAGCCTTCCTATTACGCTGCTGGGAGAAAGTAAGCCTGTGCGGGGAGTGATTGTGATGTTAAACCAACCCACTGGGGGCTCTTGTGGGTCAGCATTGCACTTACGGATAACTGGTAACAGTCTGCTCTGACCGTGACGTGTGCTGGGAACATGACAGTGCTGAGCACCTGCTGGGGTGGGGACACCGGGTCCCCTGGCTGTGCTGCTTCCCCCAGTGGCACTTCTGTGACTGCCTGGGGCTGAGGCGCACGTGGGGTGTCCTGAGTTGAGCACAGCTGGTGCTGCCAGGGTGCAGAGGTCACTGCAGGAAAAGCAGATAGAGTTGTGCTCTCTGCCACTGCTGTGCCACATCAAAATGGTCAGGTGTTTGTTTTACAATGGGTCTGTCAAGCTGTTTGCCTCTACTACAGCAAACGTGAGATTGCTTTTAGGTCAGTTTGAATACTGTGAAAAGGGTCATCACGGAATGGCCTGAGCTGGAAGGGACCTTACAGCCCACCCAGCCCCAATCCCTGCTGTGGGCAGGGCTGCCCTCTGCCAGCTCAGACTGCCCAGTGCCCCATCCAACCTGGCCTTTTGCATCTCCAGGGTTGGGGCACCCACAGCTTCTCTGTGCAGCCTGTGCCGGTGCCTCACCACTCTCAGTAAAGAGTTTCTGCCTAACTTCTTACTTAATTTCTCCCCTCTTTTAGTTTAAAGACACTCCCCTTGTCCCATCTCCCTCCTCTTTATAAGCTCCCTTTAAGCAGTGTCCTTCTCCAAACCAAAGTGCTAAGTGGAGTGGTGTTCAGCAGGGGATGGAGCTGGCTGGAAACATGCTGAAGAGTGAAAACTGGCTGGAAAGCATAGGAATCTGATGCTTTCCATAGCTCCCTGTTTTCGTGACTTTTTGAATTCCTTTTTATTGTGAATTACTTGTTAATTTTTTGTTAAATTCTTGGTTTGACCATAGCTGTGACCAAAGAGAGGAATGCATTTGACAAGTGCAATAAAGCAACTGTTCCATGTTTATGGCAAGTGCTATGCTAATGCTATTAATTCAGATTGTCTGGATTCTTATAAAACTGAGCAGTGTAGGATTACCTGCCTCGCAGGAACACAGTTGAAATGGGTCATGCTGTAAAGCAGCACACATCTCCCTACCAAATTTTAGAGGAAAATGTGGTAGTAGGGCAGGAGTGCATCTCTTGTGCACAACTGGTTTAGATGCACTTTGTGTCCAGCTGTGGCTGGAAACACTTAGAGAGAAATAATACAAGTTAGCAAAGTGCAAAAAGACCAACAATGGCAGTGCTTGGGGTAGTGTTGGTGCTAACTGTGATAAAGGTGTCTTCAAAAATGTGTTTTGTTGTTGTGTTGTAAATTAGCAGCAAAGACACGGGTGGGTGATTCAAGCAGTCAGTCCTTGCTGAAGGGGAAAAGTCCCAGAGGTGCAGGGAGGCCCTAGCAGAGCCAGGGAAGGCTGCTGCCCCACAGCACTTGGGTTGGGGGGAGTTCAGTGAGTTTTAGTACTGAAATGAAAAGCTGTTTTGTTGTCGGTGTCTCCTGCCAGGGGAGCAGTCTGCTCTCCCACCTGATCTTGGCATTCGTGGCCATGTCTCATTGCTGCTGGTCACACGTTGGAGTAACTGCTGAGGAGCTGTGCACATCCACAGTGGGCTTGTTTAATGGGAGTACTTAGGACTGAACTTGCCCTTGAGGTCAGCAGGTCTCACTGTCTGTCCCAGACAGACTTCTGTTACCAAGCCCCTGTTTGGGAAATGCTCCTTGCTGCCCCGCTCCTCAGTGACGCTGGGACCACCAAGTGGGACTTCTCTCTAGTCCTGTCAAATTAATCTTGGAACAGTGCTGAGCACTGAACAAGCAGATGTAGCTTGGAAAATGATGCAAGATATCTTGTGGCTACTGTCTGCTATTACCAAACAGCAAATTTATTAGAATTACTAGAATTTATTTTTTTTTAACTGTCTTTACCGTTTCAGTGCCATGGTGTTGGCTTGGGCCATAAGGTGGTTTTCAGCACCAGTGTCAGAAAACAAACCTATAGACACTCAGTAGGCATGAACCTGAGGCTACCGGAATGGTCAATGGCACGCATCAGCCTGCGGGTATCATTTGCCATCTGTCACTGAGCTTCATCACGCACGAGAAGCAGGGTTGTTTCCTGGATTTTGAACTTGCACTTGCATCCCCTCTGCTGGAATGTCCCTACCGATAGGCAGCATCCAAGTGGCTGTTCCTGAAGTAACTTTTCTTCAAGGACTTCTGAGAGGGTAGAGCCCAAGCGCATCACGCTTGTGCAGTCTTCCTCTGTATGGACTTGTTGGAGCACTGTTGGCTGCCCCGTGGAGCCTGGGACACTGTCGCACTGTCGCATGCTATACGCTATTCTATAGCTAATGCCAACTGCAGCCCCATGTGCTCCACGCTAATCCCTTCCCCCTCATGCATTATTTCCTAGCGCGGCATTAGCAAACTGCACGCTGATCCGCTGTTACTTCATGGATTTAGAACATAATCTGCGGGCCCACGATGATGTAAAACAGCAACTATTGGTTTAAGTACGGGCGGCGCCATCCTGCCTGCGCGGCGCTGGGGCTGGGCGGCGTGCCAGCCTGCCTGCTGCCATGTGGCTGCGAGCGGAGCGTGCTGCGCGCCGAGCAAAGCCCGGCGCAATCAAGCAGAAACGATGACAGACGGGAAGAGGCTGGTATATGGGCTGCGCTGTTTGGCCATAACATCGGCTCCGGAGACGATACTGTCTGGAGGGCTAAGAGTTTCTTTCCACACTCCTGCCTTGTGCCTGCAGCTGCCCCTCTTGGGGCAGGCAAGAAGGAAGGGGCGTTTGGGAGGTCTTCCAGGGGCTCGTCAGAGCGCCTTATATGAAAGTTCTGAGTTAATGTCTTTATACCTGTTCTCTTGTTTCAAGCCTTGTCAAATAACACTGGACTGAATGCGTTTCTTCTTGCTTTGCTTCCCTCCTCTTCGAGCAGCAGAAATGCTGCGTGCCTGCCTCTGACACTGCCCCTCTCACCTCAGTGGGTTTTCAAAGGGACAGGTTTGCACTACTCCTTTGGAAGCATCTGCCTACACGCTAAATCATAACACAGCTCGGAGTATTACCATGTGGAAAAGGTGGGAGACAAGGGGTGCCTATGAATACCGTTAGTACTAATAAGCATGGCACTAATGCAGCCAAAAATATGGTGAATGTGTTCATCCACCTTTAATGTGTGTGATGTGCTGATTCTGTGAGAATGTGTGAAGCCGTGAGCTGTATGAACGCGGATACCATTCTGCTTAGTGCATTACTTCTCCTCCTGTGTGTAGAGAACAGCCCAAGATGTGTCATAACTTGAATGTTAATATCTTGCTGTGGCAAAGCAATCTTGTCACCAGCTCTAAAGTCAGGCTTTTAAAAAGCAGTTAAAAAACAAACAAACATAATCTCTGTCCTAGAAATGGGCGTTTATTAGCAAAGTAGGCACCTTTTCAACTGAACTTCAGCTCCTTATCAGCCTGGAGGTACTTCTCTGCCCCCACCCACCCAGCCATGGCTGACATGGCCAAATACTAAGTTCTTCCTGAAACCGTGTGCCTGGAGCATCTGAGCTGGCTACAGCATGGCTATGCTGCAGGTGAGGTACCCGACCTGATTTTTATGTGGTCGGCCCAGGTTTCTTGCTAAAGCTGCTGCCTTCCCAAGGGGCGGAAGCAAGCCCTGTGGGTGGAGATTTGCAGTCCTGTTTCATTTCCAGGACACAGAGATGATTCTTGACTTTTCCTCACCACATGCTGTAGTCTGTAACTGATTGAGTTAGGAGGTGAGATGAATAATAAACAAAGGCAATTTATTTAGCTACAGATAATTAAACACGACTCTCTAATTTCTACCTGAGCTGCCTTTTAGGATGGGTGAGAGCAAGGTGGTTTCCCATGTTGGCTGTCCAGGTGTGCTCTTCCTCTCCCTGCAGGCAGTAGCAGGCAATAGATGCCTGCCCTGTTCATGATGGGTCTCCAGCCTCATTTATGGAGTCCAGTGGGGTTAGCTCCGAGTGTATGCAATAGGTTTGGCAAAGTAGGAAGTGAGACAGTGTAAAGCAACACATACTGTCTCTTTGGTGTAGAGTCACCCCTCTTGTCCCCATTATCTGAGCTGAAGGCAGCCATAGGGTTCATGCAGGTTGCTCTGATGAAGGTGCTTCCCACCAAACTGCCCTATATACGTTATTTCAGCCTGAGAAATATGAGCTTTGCTTCTGACTTATTGGGAAAGGTGGGGAGGTGTACAATTGGGAGTTAAGTCAGAAAGAGAAGATGCATGAAATGATGGAATTCCATGGGCAGAAGGATTGTGTCACTCTGAACTTCATACATTTTCATCAGTATCATAATATTAATGTGGTTTGATTCTCCACCTCTCCCCCCCCCCCCCCCCCCATGCCTTATACACTTGATAACGAGATGTTTGTTCCACCAACAACAGCAGTGTTAACTGAGGGTACGGCATTACTCACAGCAGAAACATGGCTGTTATGTGCAAACTGTGTTCTGCCAAGGTCAGTTTGTGGGGGCTGTAGTGAAACTGTTTCCTAAACTGTGAACATGATCCTGGGTGCTCAGCCTCCTGGAATGTGTTCTGGTGCCTCCTCCCACAAGCCCCCCAGCAAAACACTGACTTGCCTGGGCTCTTCCTGCCCACATTGCTCCTGTGTGGCATGTGCCAAGGTGAGGGTGTCCAAGTGTGTTCTTACTAATGTATCACTTGAAGCAGTCTGTATGTCACCTTTTTGTTGTGTGAAGTGACCCTCTAAGGCCACTTAATGCCACTTCTTGATGCTGACTGGGATGCAGTTGGATTTCATGGCACACAAGTCATTAATTGGTGAAAACCATGGAGCTTTATGTGCTGCTTTTTGAACAACGCAATCCCTGTCTGTGCAGGAGCATAGAGCTGTGGGAGGGACTGGGCATGCAGATGGCTGCTGTGGTGTGGCATGGGGGTTGTCTGTGAGCTCAGTTGACCAGAGTGAGCCACAGTGATGGAGGTGCTGGTCCTTCATGGCAGGACTTGCCAGGCCTGTCTTAGGTGGCGGTCTTAACATGAGATGAGCTAATCCCTTGGCTATGGGGCAGGTGAAGCTGGAGATACGTGCTTAGACTGAAGTGGAAGGAATTCCACCTGGTGGGTCAGACCCACTTGGATTCAGGTCTCATCACTTCCCTGCCTCCTCGCTTTCTTGAAGGCACTCACCCTTTGCCTGTGCTGCATGAGATGCTCATTCGGACTTCACACCTAAGGGAAATCGGGCTTTGGAATTTCTGGGCTTTCAAAACATAGCTGGTAGACCTGAATCCTGGGAAACTATGCCCTGGGTGAGGGCCTGGGGATGAAGCTTTTGTGGTAGTTTAAATTGGTCGTCTTCCATTGGTGTGAACAGATGTGTTCCTTGAGCAGAAGTAGTGGCTCATTTTAGGCTTGTGAGGAGAAGGTATTACCCTTACTCCTTCAGCTTGAAGACTCGGGTCTTGGCTTCAGTGTTTCAACTCTTTGAAAACATGCACAGTGCTGTACAGCTTCCCCTTAATTTTATCGGAATCGGCTGCCTCTACTCTGGGTCAGTCACTGAGAACCAAAACTAGTATCTGAATAAACAGCCCATTCATTTGAGGACTGTTATTCCCAGTGCCAGGATCCAGAACACAACCTGGGCAGCCAGCTAATGAGAACACCAGAGCTTGTAAGACTGTGGAGGTGGGGCAGAGAAGAAAACAGAACAAACACTTTTTTGTGGCTTGGGGCGAAGGAGATTCAGCCAAAGGTTAATTGCTGTCTACCCTAAAATGCTGTGAAGTATTGCTGCATGGTGTCATACAGCTGCTTCGTTCCAGCGCAGAGGTGTCTGTTTCAGTGGTGGGTGGCATGAGCCAGTATACTTTTCTTAGTTGCACGGGGGTGTTGTGAGGTCTCTTGCGACTTCCAAAAAGTCTGCTAAAGCTTTGATACTGTTTGGGATGTCACTGCAGCATGGAAGCAGGCAGTGAGCAAAGCCACCAAGTGAGCAGCCCCTCTGTCCCCTTGCTTCTCCCTTGTTGGAAGAAATGTGGAAATAATTAAGCGGTAGTGTTGTGGTTTAACCCAGCAGCAGCTGAACACCACACGGCCCTTTGCTCACTCCCCCCCACTCTCTTCTTTAAGTGGATGAGAGAGAGGATTGGAGGAGAAAAAAAAAAGGTAGTAGGACTCATAGGTTAAGATAAAACCTTTGCTAGGACAGAAAAGGAAGACAGAAATAACAGCAATGATAATAATAATTATATATACAAAACAAGTGAAGCACAAAGCAGTTGCTTGCCGACTGATGCCCAGCCAGTCCCCAAGCAGCAGCTGCCCCCTACCCAACTGCCCTATTTTCACAGAGTCACAGAACTGTAGGGGTTGGAAGGGACCTCAGCAGATCGTTTAGTCCAACCCACTGCTAAAGTAGTTTCCCTACAGGTTCCCTACAGTAGGTTGCACAGGAAACATCTAGGGAGGTTTTGAGTATCTCCAGAGGAGCAGACTCCACACCTCTCTGGCCAGTTTGTTCCAGTGCTCTTTCAACTTCAAAGTAAAGAAGTTCTTTCTCGTGTTCAGATGGAACTTCCTGTGTTCCAGTTTGTGCTCACTGCCCATTGTCCTTTTGGGGGGGCTCTGCTGAAAAGGGCCTGGCCCCATCCATTTGACTCCTGCACATAGTTTTTTTCACATGATGCCATGTGGTATGGAATATCTCTTTGGCCAATTTAGGTCTGCTGGTTTGGTCCCCTGCCAGCTCCCTTTCACAGTTATGAATAGCTGGTGCACTAGCATCCGTAGTCAAGTCTGCCCCTCGGTTCCAAGCCCATCTATGTGTTGCATCTCTTCCTTGATGGCCTGAAGTGTCATGGGCCCACCAAGCCAGAAATAGTTCACCTCTATGTTGCCAGTCCAGATCCACCTGAGCCGCTTCAATCTTATCGGCCTGATCCACCTGCTGGATGTTCTTCAGTGGCACAACTCGGGTATGTGAGCATCTACATGGCATACCTTTACAACATGTTCTCTACCTGGGCAGCAGTATATTTCCACAATGCAGCGGCCCAGATGGGTTTGCCTCTGCACTGCCAGTTGTTCTGCTTGTATTGCTGTAGCCACCCCCAAAGGGCATTTGCCACCATCCAGGAGTCAGTGCAGAGGTAGAGCACTGGCCCCTTCTCTCATTCAGCGATGTCTAAAGCCAGCTGGATGGCCTTCACTTCTGCGACTTGGCTTGGTTCACCCTTTCCTAGGACTCCATCCAGCGGCCTTCCACCTCGGATGCTTTCCCAAGAGGACCCATCAGTGAACAGGGCAGATTTCTTCTCATTCTCTGGCAGTTTATTATATAGCAGAGCCTCTTCAGCACTTGTCACCTCCTTCTCTGGTGATGCTCTGAAATCTTTGCCTTTGGGCCGGTCCATAATCACTTCCAAGATTCCTGCACGACTGGGATTCCCTATTGGAGCCCATTGTGTGATCAGTGCGACCCACTTACTCCACATAGCACCAGTCGCAGACACATTAGAGGTGGTAATCTGCTATTCCTAAGACTTCTGTCCATGCATAACCCCATCTGCTATGCAGCTTTCATACTGCACACCACTCAAAGCAATACAATTTTCCCCTGAGTTAGGGCTGTTGTGACATCTCAGAAGTCCCCTGCTGCTTGGTGGGTCTCTCACGACCCACATCAGAATGTTGTTCTATGTGGGATTTAAGATCATTACCTGCTTTTCCTAGCTAGTTGACTAGCTTAGTTGGTAATTAGATTCTGCTGATTAAGCAGTGCCTGATCTGGACACAGGAGAGGGAAGGTTTGCTATGTGCATAAATCAGACTGTAGGTGAAGGCAGATGTTGTAGTAATTGAACGGTTGTTCCTCTAATACCAATGTTCCTAGCTCAGAACTACAAGGCTGAGCTCCAGCTCTGCCATAAAGCTGCATGGATGGGGAGGACATACTGTTCTGTGGTGGGGGAGGGCTTCCACTCCGCCTGCCCTTGCTCTCAGGGGGTGTGAGCACGCTGCTTTCTGCCATGGGGTTTGTCCTGGCCCCTTCCAAGAGCCGTGGTAGGAGCTGCCTGCCTGGGGATGGCTGAGCCCCTCGGGCTGTTGCCACAGCGCCTGGTGCTGTGGGCAGGGAGGCGTTCCTCTGCCTGCAGTGGGGAGTAATAGTAAGATTTCTTAGACCTTCTGAGTGTTTTTGTCTAGTCAGGATAGCATTACCAACTTTGACTCTAGCAATCAGCTGCTTCTGATAAAGTGTCATAGACTACCGTATCAAATATCGTAACCTTTAGCTCTGTTATTAGAAGTGTTTTGCAGCAGAGGATCAGTATTTTGATAGTTTTGTAACTGGCGGGAGATGTTACTTTGAAGAATAGTCCTTCTGCCCTGGAATAATGTGGTCTTAGTGCCTCTTACAGTGGCTGAAACTCTACCTTGAACAAAGCAGTACAAACGTTGCCTAGCAGAACTCCAGCTTGGTAACAATGCAACACAGCTGGTTTTTTTCTCTGGTCTTGTAAGCTCTTTTCTGTTGAAACTGGGTGGTAATACAGGATCCACCTGGCCTACCTCTGTACTGCTCACTTCTGCTCAAGCAAGCGCTCGTTAAATTAACACAGGCTCTTGACAGCCCATTTTCATGCCCAGCTCAGGTAAGACAGCTTTTTGCTCTGTGATCCTTATGCTGGGCGACAGGATGCTCTGGGAGAGCCCGGGGGGTTGGAGCCGTGTCTCTTCCCATCTCCATCACACACAGCTGCCTGCAGCGCTGCGCCTGCTGGTTCCACCCGTGTGCGGGCGGCCAAGTGCGGATTTGCCTTCTGGCCTCGCAGAAGGAGCTGGGGCTCTCTTGGCGGTGGCATGAGTGGACACTGAATTTGCAGTGGGACTTCAGAGGAGGGTGGGTTGTAACAATCAGTTCTGTGACTCTACGGCCACCACGTTAGCTGGGTTGAATCTCATCGCTCAGCAAGCAGAGGTGTGCTTTGAAGTGAGTAGTAGCGGTTTTGTGCGACAGGACTTGTTCTGTATTCCCAAACTGAACATGAAGTGCCATCACCGGTGTCCTGGATCTTAGCAGGGAACCATGTGAGAAACTTGAAGGGCTGTGAGAGCTCCAAAGTAGCTGTGGACTTTTACAGACATTTCATGGGAAACAAATCTTTACGTGTCCTAATAGTGTTAAATTCACTTCCTACAAACCTGCTTTCAACTGCTTGGCTAACTCATACTGGAAGTAATTGGACACACCTAACCAAAATTGCAGTGGAATTTTGCTATGAACTGCAGTGTTCCCTTAGGTCACCCATCTTCCCTGTTAGATAACTCTCTTGAAACAGCAGTTCGGTAACAACTCCTCCCTTTTAAGCTTTAAAGATACTGGCCATTCTCTGAAGCTCCCGTAAAGTAATGTTTGTGCATTTTGTAATCCCTCATGTAACCCCAGGCTGCAGCTCAGGACACACTCAGAGCTCTCTCTGGGGCTGTTACCCATGACATGGGCTTCAGAGCCTCTGCTTCTCTTCTGGGGGAGGCCAGGGGGCTAACGAGGACCTGCCTGGTTTGACTGCTGTCCTTTGGTACAGAGACCATGGTGGTCAGCTCATGCTTCTTCTCCTTCCATTGTGTCCCGAGGTGTAGTGTTTCTGGGCAGTAGCGGTACTTAGCTATTCCAGTTGCAGCTCTTGTCCTGGTATGCCTGCAGCATGGACGGCACTGCCAATAGGGTTCTGTTCTCTCACCCTTTTCAAAGGGTTTGCTGAATACTGACTTTGTGCTTTGAGGGGCCTCAATCGTGTACTGTTTACCAGCCTTCTGCGAGGCTGTGATGATGTGTCAGAGCCTCTGAGTATCTCTGAAGCCCAGAAGGCTCAGTAGAGCTTCTGAAGTGAGCTTCTGCTGTCACCCAGGTAGCACGGGGAGTGCCTGGCCTGCATGGTGGCTGTCTGTTAGCTTGTCCCAAGCTGTAAGGGGATGTGGCTCTGCTTTGGGGTCCTTCTAGTTTGCAAGAGACCTAACAGGAGAGTGCCAGTCTGTTCCCTGATTATTTTAAAAAGCCAGTCAAGATCGTGTTCCCCTTCTGTATGGTCTGTGTACCCCCTGAATGTTACAGATAACGGTGGTTTCCCAGTTCTGGAGGCAGCTCGTGCAGGGCTGAGAGCTGGCTGAAGGAGCTTCTAGTCTGGAGAATCAAACTCCTGAGAAGGAAGCAGATGCCTAAACTCGCCTCTTAATGGAGAAACCAGTTTAACCTATAGGTGTCTGTCATTCTTTCTGTGAAGAGATTTTTCCTAATATCCAAACTGGACATCTCCTGGCCCAACTTGAGGCTGTTCCCTCTCATCCTATTGCTGTTACTGGGGAGAAGAGGCTGACCCACACCTTGGTACAACCTCCTTTCCTGCACCTTTAAGACCTCCTTCTTGAGGAGTGTCTGGCCTTCCTGGGCCCCTTTCAAGACTGACTCTCAAGGGATTCTCCAAACCAGTGTCCTGAACAGTTCAAAGTCTGCCCTGCAGAAGTCCAGGGTAGCCTCCCCTGTTGTTTCCCAGGGTGAGACTTTGGGGATCGAGTTTTGTTACCTCCCTCATTAGAAGTTTGCACTTAAAATTGTCCTGCTTAGAAAGAGAAAGGAGAAAATGAGGGCAATAAGCAGAAGTGGTGAAACCTCAACTTCGGGCTATGGGTTTTTTAATTTGTATTTAGTTATTTCAGTGGCTCTTAGGGAAGTGGTTCTTGTCTGGAGCTCTCCTTCTAGAGAAGTTGTGTCTCCCTGCTGCTTGTGTCTAATTAACATTCTTGTCTGTTTGACTGCCATCCTGGAAAACAGGTGTAGAGATGCTATAAGTAGCAAGGAGCCTAGTGCTTGCAGGGAGTTCCTCACAAACTCTAAATTACAGTTTTGCTTCCTGTGCCACGACCTCAGGGCCCTGACCTGCAACTGCAGCATATTTTCTGTGACTAACAGCTGTAATTCCCTAATTATCATGCTCCATTCTCCTGCTGTGCTGTAGATTTTGTTACCAAGGGAGCAAACGAAGTTTCCTCATTCCTTTTCTTGCTCTGCACACTTCCAACTGTTTTAAATCTGCCATTTGATGCAGCCCATAAAGACAAACGACTATCTCTTGTTTCAGATGCCCATAGTCTCCAGAACATATTTTGTATCCACGTGCTGGGAAGGAGGAGGGCAAAGCAAACCTTCTGGCCTTTCTTTTAGTAGAGGCCGATGCCTTGCAGCGCTGTTCCCGGGTTCGAGTACCTTTACTAGCTTCGGTGCAAAGTGCTGGACTAAGCATGGTCTTGCACTTAGCTAGCTGGGTGAGCTCTGCTTCATTAGACTGACCAGCAGAGCATTGGAGATGCTGGGAAAGAAAGGTGCATGTAAAGCTCTGAAAGCAGGCTGTGTGTGTGTGTGGTGTAACGGGGGAGGCAAATGTCACTGCCTGACGCAGTAACAGGGCCACTGTGTCACTTACATTTCATCCTCTGTGTTGGAGGCTGAGGACCAATGGTTGCTTTGCCAGACAGAAATGAGAATACACCTATGCTATAATAAACGCACTGTTTCCTCTCTGGAGGCGTGAGAGGCCTTGCAGAGGGATCTAGATTAGAGCACTGGACAATCAGCAGTGGCATACAGTCCAACAAAGGTGAGTGCTGGGTGCTGCACCTGCAACAGGGCAATGCCAGACACAGGGCAGATGAGGGACAAGTGGCTGAAGAGCAGCTCGGCAGGAAGGGACCTGGGGCTGCTGGGGGCAGCGGTCTCAATGTGAGCTGGAAATGTGCTCTGGCAGCCAAGAGAGAAAGCTGCTTTTTGGGGTGCACTGAACACAGTGTAGCTGTCTGGTCAAAAGGTGATTGATTCTTCTGCTGTATTTAGTGTTTGTGTGGCCTCACCTTGGCTATGGTGTGCAGTTCTGGTCTCAAAACTATAGAAAGGATGTTAAGGTCCGTGAAAGCATCCCAATGCTTTCCTGGGAGGAGAGGCTGAGCACAGGTGGGTGGGCTGTCTGTGGACTGGAGGAGACTGAGAGACTGCTCCCTACGACTTTGTGAGGAGGTGCCAGGCTGTCTTCCTGGGAACCGATGGCTGGATGCACAGGAGCCCTGAGGAGGGGCAGAGCAGACATAAAGAAACATTTCTTTACCACGATGGTGGTCAAATGCCCTCACTGTGCTTTAATTTTTGGTTAGCCCTGAAGTGGTCAGACAGTTGGACTGGAAGACCTTTGGAAGGTCTCTTCCAACTGAGCTATTCTAATCTAATCTCTGTTCTAAATAATAAATCTGCTGCATATGCCTTAGGCTTCACTGATGTCTGTCATCCAGGAGAAGGATGCTCGCAGGCTGGCTTCTGTTCCAGAGCCCTCATCAGCCTGGATGTGATGAGCCCCCAGGGCCATGCCCAAGACACCTGTACAACTTGTTTTTGCCCTTGGTAGGTGTGATGAACAGGGAACCTTTCTAGGGGTGTGGCCTCCAGCAAATGGTATTTTGCATCTTGCTCTAGAAATACTAAGTAAGTTAAGTTGTGACAGAAACATCACAAAAATGACGCAGGATAAAAACTGCTGACTGATTTAGGTGGATTTGCTGCTTGACTCTGGTCATTAAGCCAAGATGGAGGAAGTTGTTGCTTCCTCTGGCCTTTCTTTGGCTCTTGTGGCAGTTACATTTTCAATAACTGAGCCTTGAAAACATGATACTGGGGGTGAGGGGACAATGCACTGTTCGTTCTCAAAAAGACAATGTCAGATTAAATGTTCCTGTGCGAAGGAAGAACTTTCTAGACAATAAAACAGTAGCATTGAACCGAGACTCTCCATCACAGTTTTACCTTCAGCCCTCCCTCAGGGCTTTGTGCATGAGCTGGAGAGCAGGGCTCAAGCACACACTCCTGAGGGGTGCACAGCACAGGGTACTAGTGGAAAGAGCTAGCCACCTCAAAGATGCTTCTGTTCAATTTATGGGACTCTGATCTTAAACACCTGTGTACAGTACTGGGTACATGTTACTTACCCAAAGAGCTCTATGTTAACATACCTTAAACTCCAGGTTAAATGCAATACTGAGTCAAACTTCGTATGTTACAGAAACTCAAGTTATGGTGGTGGTAGCTTAGCAGGTGTTGGGATTTCATGGCACCGTGGTGTGATGCGTTGTAAGATGCTGTGATGAAGTAATTGTCACGTATGTGCTAGATACAATGTCAGAACAAAACTGCAGGTTTTGATGTGATTTCTTTATTGTTAGAAAAAAGGGTTTGGCAACTTCTGTAGATGAAATTCAGTTTTACTTTGGTCGCTCTAAAAATATTCTATGACTCTATAAACAGTTGAGTATAAAAAGCTGTGCCCCTTGTACAAGGCATGTGCAGCAGGTGAGTGCAGTGTATGTGGAAGTAAAATTCTCAGTTGCAATGTCTAGTATAAGCTGTGGGCAGCATCTCCTTGGAATACAGTCTAAAGGAAGCAGCACATTGCATCCTCATCTGCAGCGGTTTGATTTTATAACTGTTCTGAGGTTTGGTGGTGTTGCTGAGTGCACCCTTCTATAGCAGTAAGGCACAAAGGTTGCTGAGAGTGGGGAGTGAGAGGCAGCAGTTTGCAGCGGGTTTGGTACACACCAATGAATGGTGTATCAAGTGGTCTTCACTAAATAAGCAACCCTTAATTCGGAAGGTGTGAAGGCCCCTGCAACTAGAAGAAGGGTGCAAAAAAGGGGCAAAGGGCACAAGGAAGAGGCAGGGGGTGCTGAAAGGGGAGAGGAGCAAGGGGTTATAAAGAGGCAGGGGGTACAAATATGCTGCATAGTGTATTCGTGTTGAGTTTGTAAAGCATGTGTTATTTGTGCTATGGGTGCTGCGTACCTCACAAGGGGCAGAGCCCTGAGGCGGTACAGAGGTGCTGTGTATGTCATGTTTGTGGGGTCTGAAGTAAGGTGTGTGTGGCCGCTGCAGGGCTGTGTGCTGCATTAACTTCTTTCTTTCATGTTCTGTCGTCTCCTTCCTGTGGTCTCCGTCCCACTGACGCTGTCCCCTAGGCAGCCCGTGTGTGGAAGAGGCTGGGGCACAGAGCTGCCGGCTCCTGCAGCACCGCAGCGGCTGCCTGGATCGTTCCAGCAGCCGGAATGGTGTTTACTGTCCCTGAGCAGCTGGCTGCTTGGCGCTGGCATCCGCGCGCTCTGGGCGTGCTCTGACAGATTTCATCCAGCTCGCTCCTGACTGGTGCAGTGTGTCGTCATATCCTCGCTGCAGCTGTCTGGGGATGAAGAAGCCCCTGTTGGGGTGCCAGCCAGTCTGACTGCTTTGCAGCAGGAGGCTGCCAGGATCCCTGGTGGCTTTTTGGAAGACGGGACTTAGGTCGTGTGTACCACACAGCAAAGTGGAGCTGAGAGTTCTCGGTGGATTTGGTAAGGCCCTATCCTGCACTATGTGGCTATTGACCCTCTGGTTCCTACAACACAGGAATAGCTGATCAAAACACAAAGCCACATCTTGGGGGAAGCCTCGTCACCTCACTGTCACAGTGTGGCCTTATACCATGTCATCAGCTAAACGAAAATACTTGTCTTTTGGTGATTTTTAACTTAGGTGAAAGAAAACAATACACGTGACATCACACAGAATCTGAAAGTACCTATAGTTTAATTAGCAGAGCACCTCTTTCCATTTGTGACTGGTAATAATGTGCACTTACTTAAAATACACAACGAACTTTCAGAGGTCTTTCAGTGCTTCACCATCCACCAGGTAAAGATGATTAGTGCTACTGAGCGCTCGCAGAAGGGATTTCTTCAGCAAAAATCCTGGCAGCTGTGGGTTCAGCTACACCTGAAATATGGAGTCAGACACCAGGTAAGCTGCAAAGCACTGGGTGTTGAGTCAAAGCATCTTCTGTGCTCATTGAAAGCACTGTGGGCATTTCCCAACATGGCAAGACAGTCCAGCATTTGATTACTTGATATATGCATGTCTATATAAATGCTTTTAAAAATTTGTGGAGAGAGACTATATGTATATATTAAATATTTTATATACAAATAAAATATTGATAAATACAAATAAATAAAAATAAAATTAATTAGAAAATATTGTTATAAAATATTATATAAAATATATGTAAATATAATTTTTTTTTAATATGTGTATGTGTAGGTCACTCTGAAAGTAATACTTTCTATTTATTGATGTGGAAAAAAACAACAGGTACAAAGAGCACAATAACACAATTGGATAGAGCAGTCTGAGCTACAAAACACAGTTTTCCAGCATAGTCACCGCCATTAACTATACATTTTCACCAGTGACAAACAAGAGGGCTCATCAAAACTTGCACCAGCAGAGGTGAGCCCCTGTTTCACAGCTGCTACAGCAGCCTTGTTGCTGAAACACACCACCCACTGCCTTGCTGTGCTGGCATCCACTGGTGGGTCTCCATAAACATTCAGCAAGCATCGGCGGGTGCCATTTTTTCTGTGTGGAGGAATTAATTGACACATCTTTGCTTCCTCTGCACTTCCATATCACACGCGTTTTTGTCGGGCTGCCCCTCTGCTGCCATCTGTCGTGTGGCAACAGCATGTAACGGAATACAGGCAGGAAGGTTCAACCTCTGCTGCCGTACCACCAGCATCCGCCTCTTCGGTTATGGGCCAGCGTAATAAAACAGGAGGCAATACTTCCGAGGTAGCCCTCGTATGTACATAAAAACAAACATATATATTCTAACCCATACAAAGACATCTGCCGTAACTAACTGACCCTTCGTTACCTCCTCAAACCATGCTGTCACCCATGAATAAGTGCAGCGCAGCGTCACCAAAAGCAAGGCAAGTGGAAAACCCCAAGAGGAAGAGACACAAAGATCTCTCCAAAATCTCTCTCTCTCTCTCTCTCCCCCCAAAATCACAATCATTTGCCTCAGTGATCTCTCTCTCTCTTGCTCGCCCCAAAACCTCTCTCTCCCTCTCTGGCTCACCCCGAAACCTCTCTCTCTTCTTTTGCTTGCCCCCAAACCTCTCTCTCTCTTGCTCTCCCAAAACCTCTCTCTCTCTCTCGCTCCTCTCTCACTCGCTCTCGCCCGCCCCGCTCCTCTCTCACTTGCTCTTGCCCCTTGCCCCGCTGCTCCGCTCTCGTGCTCGCTCTCGCCCCTCGCCCCACTCCTCTCTCTCTCTCGTTCGCCCCACTCTTCTCTCTCTCGCTCGCCCGCTCACCCCACTCCGCTCTCGCGCTAGCTCTCTCTCGCTCGCTCCTCTCTCTCTCGCTCGCCCTGCTCGTCTCTCACTCGCTCGCTCTCGCTTGCCCCGGTCCTCTCTCTCTTGCTCACCCCACGCCCCGCTCTTCTCTCTCTCTCTCGTTCACCCCACTCTTCTCTCTCGCCTGCTCGCCCCACTCCCCTCTCTCTGTCTGGCCCCACTCTCCTTTCTCTCTCTCTCTCGCCCCACTCTCTCTCTCGCCCCGCTCTCTCTCTCACTCGCCCCATTCCTCTCTCTCGTCCCATTCCTCCCTCTCTCCCCATCCCTCTCGCTCGCCCGCCCCGCTCTCTCTCGCTCGCCCGCCCCGCTCTCTCTCTCGCTCGCCCGCCCCGCCCCGCTCTCTCGCTCTCGCTCGCCCGCCCCGCTCTCTCGCTCTCGCTCGCCCGCCCCGCTCTCTCGCTCGCCCGCCCCGCTCTCTCGCTCTCTCTCGCTCGCCCGCCCCGCTCTCTCGCTC